>NC_057695.1:5050148-5054555 GCF_014466175.1 Vespula pensylvanica
CGACGAGGGTGAAAGTACGGGAAGGGTGCACGCCGATAAAAGTACCTTTAATCGTGACCTAAATCGTGTGATTCAAGATTACGTAGATGTTTTACTTTTCTTATTCTTTTCTTTCTTTCTATATACGCGTACGAGCAATGCGAATTATTTGAGAATGATATTTAAAAAAAAAAAATTCTCTTTTATATATTTATCCTTCCTCTCTCTCATCATTGATGAAACTTGAAGCGATGGAAAAAAAAAGAGAAAAAAGAGAGTGGAAGAGGAAGAGAAAGAAAAAGGAAAAAGAAAAAAAAATTGGCGGATAGGTACTTTTTATTTAAAATTAATAAACTTTTTAAATAAAACATTCCGCGGATAGATATATAATCTACATATACATATACATATACATACATACATATATACATACATACATACGTATATATATATATATATATATGTATTTTAATGTATATTTAAGAAAAGTTGAAAAGTCAGAGATTTCGAGCGATCATTGCAGTGAAAAAAATCAAATAAGCGAGAAGTACGGTTATATCGTGTTCCATTTTCTATCTCTTTCTCTCCCTCTCTCTTTCTCTTTTACTCTCTCTCGGGATTTTACGATGATTCCAGTAATAAAGGCGAACCTTCGCGCCTAGTAAATCCGAGGAGCAATGCAATGTAGGCGATGACTATGCAATACCTCATTAATATGTATAAGAAGGAGATAGAAACGACACTTCACAGTATGTAAACGCAACTTCTCTTGGTGCTTAGGTGATGTCAGGAGGCCTCCTATAAGATTGAATGAACGAATGAACGAACAAACGAATTAACGAACGAACGAACGAACGAACGAACGAATGAACGAACGAACATTTCGTGTTAGAATCTAAGTACCTAATGCAACTTGTGCTGACTGGAAAGTGAGCGACTTCGGGCACGATTAACTTCAGAATCGTCGGATTATCGGGCTTCTAAGTTGGAAAAGAAGCTTTTAGGATATACCTCGTGAAGTAAGAGAAAGAGTAAAAGAGATAGATAGATGGATGGATGCATGGGCGGTTGGATGGATGGATGAATGAATGGATGAATGGTTGGATGGATAGATATGATAGAATGAGAAAGAGAAAGGGAGAGAGGTAGAGAGAAAGAAAGAGACAAAGAGAAAGACAGAGAAAGAAAGAAAGAAAGAAAGAAAGAGAGAGACAGAGAGAAAGAGAAAGAGAGAGAGAGAGAGAGAGAGAACATGTTGGAAATTTCCTCGTGGAGACTAGACTTGAAACGGTCGTTGCACTTTTTGTTCACCCCCTTAATCTCAGCCTTCATCCGTCTTAACGATCTTCTTAACAAATTTAATTAAGTCGACACCGCCCACTCGTTCCACCTCATCTTCTCTCTCTCTCTTTCTCTCTCTCTCTCTCTCTTTCTCTCTCTCTTTCCTTAGTGAAATTAGATTCGCGTGGTTTTCACGCTGAATTTGCTTGTAAGAGTACGCCATATCACGTTTGCTAAGACTATAGCTAAGGTAAGGTACGTAGGCGCCATTTTAATACAGCATCGGGGGCTAATGAACCGTGCAAGGGCTCCGTTTTAAGGGTTACGAACCCTAGGAAAGAAGGAAGCCAATTAAACCTCTTAAGTAAGTAGAACGTTGGTAGGCCGCTTGAGTGATTACTATCCTTCTCATACTTCTTAGATTGTTATTTGTGAAACTAGACTTCTTCGTCTAATATTCAGAAATTCGTAATAACTTTCTATTAACTACAATAACTTTTAAATCTCTTCTATATCTGCCTAATTGGTGAATCATTTATGTATATATATATATATCTTAAGTGTTGCTTAAATATTAATTTTTGTTTACTATTCTTTTTCTTGTTTTTCTCTGTTTTACGTAGAATTGAAGAAACATTTATTCTCGATTAATTATAATTTAATAAGGGATACTTTAGTACGAATATTTAATATTAATTAGCATTCGTTAGTATCGGAAATTTATATAACGAAATCTTTAAAAGGTTAATTAATAAATTAATGATAAGCTTCTTCAATTATACATTCGAACGATGTTTTATAAAAAAGAAAAGAAAAATAAAAAAAAAAAAAATAGAAAAGAAGAGATTATTATTTGAGTAATAACTAGTAACTTCTTCTTTTGTTATAACTATTATATTGTTCATTTGTTTTCTGATAGACTAGATGAAAAAAAAAGAAGAGAAAAAAAGAAACGAAAAAACGAATAGAAAAATGAACTTTTATTCGTCAGTATCTCTCTGTTATTTGAAATTTGTATTAAAACGAAATTCGTGATATCTACTGTTGTTATATAGTAGTTATATATACATACATATATCTATGCATATATATATATATACACATACACACACATATATATATATATATACACACTGTATGTTAACGCAAAAGTTGTGTGTCCCTCGCTTCTATAAAAGGTAGCAATGCGAAAAACACGAACGTCTGTCGAAAAATGTAAAATACGTTTCGCCACTATCGCTACGATATCGAAATAGTAATAATATAAAGGCAGCGATATTCGATACGCGTACGAAACGCCGTCGACCTAACCGATACGAAAGGTACGATAGAAATTTAGCTTTTATTACGGACGTAGCTATTCTGTGTCACGTTTCAAGATATCAAATTGTTCGAGATTCAAAAGTGCTTCCGTTTCAGAATGCATCTCTATTATTGTTATATAGTTACGTATATAGAGAGATCGATAAAAACGATAAAAATAATTATTTCTTTTATCTTTGATATTACAACGAATCCATTTTCTTATCTAAATAATACAATAATAACAACAACTATCAACGGAAGATATCCTATCGAATTATCATTTTTATATCGTTATATCGTTCTTGAGATTCATTATTATTTTTTCTTTGATATTATATAACGCGAAGTATTATCGAATGACGAATAGATTCAGAGATATGATGATAATTAAATTGAGATTTTCTTCGATGAAATACATTTATTTTGTTTTGTTTTATTTTGTTTTATATGCAGATAAGAAAGAATCCATTTTATCATTCTCGTCGTTATTCTTATTCTTATTCGTTATTACTATTATTATTATAATAATCATTTCTTTTTCTTTTGGTATTATATAACACGAAGTATTATCAAATTTCTAATTGATTGAAAGATATGATAACAATTAAATTGAGATTTTCTTCGATGAAATACATTTTTATATATACCAAAGGAAATTATTTTATCGTTTCTGCTATTCATTTTATTATCTCTTCTTTGAAATTATATAACACGATATATTATCAAATTGCATATAAATCGAGATACACGATAACAATCAAATTGAAATTTTCTTTCTTTCTTTTTCGATGAAATACATTTTCACTCATGAAATTATTTAATCGTTCCTAAGATATTCGCTGTTGTATATCCTCTTTGAAATAATATTTCCTTCCCTTTTATAATAATAATAATAATATAAAGTATCAATTAAATAAGAAATAAAATTTTAGATATGAAAATAATCGAACAGAGAATTTTTCAGATGAAATTCATTTTTATGTGGTATCGTTTCGTCATCTCTAGAAATTCCCTAAACACATATATATCTGTTATTAAGTTGTCCGTCTCGTGAAGGTATTTTTTCTCATTTTGTCACCGTTCTTTTCAAGAAATTGAAACGACTTCTCTCTCTCTCTCTCTCTCTCTTTCTCTCAGTGACTATTATCTAGTAACAGAAAGCTCCTTCAGGATTGCCCTTGACGTTCTCAGCAAGGTCCCCTATGTATCGTTGCCTATCTTCCCTTCTACTCGGTCTACTCGACAGAAGCATTTAATTTTCGCTTAACGAGTGTTCGTTCAGAGCGAAGTACCAGTAGCTGCAGCAGCAGTAGCAGCAGTAGCAGCAGCAGTAGCAGCAGTAGCAGTAGCTCGCGTTCGTTCGTTAATAACGCGGTCATTATGCACGTGAAAAATGCAATTGCTTCGCGAACACCCTACTACCACTACTATAACCACTACTACCATCATCACCACCATCACCATTACTACTACTATTGCATACTGTGTCCTTAGTGAGATTCGTTGCTTCTCGAAAAAAGTGGAGAGTGAGAGAAGAAGCGAATTCTTGTATAATATATCTTTATATATATATATATATACATTTGTGTGTGTATGTATGTATGTATGTATGCATGTATGTATGTGTCTCTGTGTGTATGTGTGTGTATGTGTGTGAGAGAGAGAGAGAGAGAAAGAGAGAAAGAGAGAGAGATAGGGGAAGGGGAATGTAATTCGCGTATATCACGAAAACGCTTCTATCCGACGTGGAAATTGCATTATATCGGCTGAAACCGACATACACTGACAATGAGAGAGAAAGAGAGCGAGAGAGAGAGAGAGAGAGAGAGAGAGAGAGGGAGA
>NC_057695.1:5054655-5059002 GCF_014466175.1 Vespula pensylvanica
AAAAAAAAAAAAACAAAAAAGATAGAATTATTCTTTTAGGTCGATCGATCTTTAGTCGATTTAAATGTAACGGTGAAAAGAAGAAAAGAAAAGGAAACAAACGAAAAAGAAAGAAAGAAAGAAAAAAAAAATGAAAAGGAGAAAAAATATTCGAGAGATCGATTAGGAAATAAATTTAAAGAGAAACGTGCCAAGGTAAAAGCACGGTTTTACCTTCCACCGGCTGGTAGAAAAATCGAGGACTTGTTTTAATTATTTATCGTTTCGTTAGTCGTGAAAATCACGACTGTGTAAGTAAACGTGAGAAATTAGAGGAGGAAAGTAAAGGAAAGGAAACGAAAGGAAAGGAAACTGCTGCCGGCAGTGGTACCTACAGTTTATGCTTGCAAAAGCGTCGTCATTGGATTGAAATTGCGGGGGATGGTAAAACGGAGTTGATAAAAAGGTCCGAGTTTTCGTCCTTTCGCGATGAATGAAAAAGTGAAATTACACGAAGCTTGGAATTACATGGATTTGAGGTACCGATAGAGAGACATTACGTGCTCTCTTTCTTTCTCTTTTCATCCCTTCCCCTTTTTTTTCTCTCCTTTTTTTTCTCTATAGAGTATGTATATCTTCAATATTTTATTTTCATATTTTCTCACTCTCACTTTTTCTCTCTCTTTCTCTCTTTCTCGCTTTTTCTTTTTTTTGCTCTCACGTACATTCAGTAAATGAATATGCAAAGACTTTTGAAATAGATTTATCTCTCTATATTTATATTTTATTTGTATGCTATATAATATTATATTATAAGTAAATACGATAGTTAGATATTAAATTTGTTCATTTATTAATTAAAACGCGAGATTATTTAATACTTCGTAATTCCTTCCGCTTATTTTTTCTTTTTTTATTTTCTGTTTTTTCTCTTTCTTGCTTCTTTTTCGTTTTATATAGAACGTTATCTTATTTATATATTTTCTTGTATACGTTCTATAAGTGATCGTAAAGAGATTTACCTATCTATTCATATTTTTCTGTTTATTATCTTTGTATTAGATAAGACATATACGATTATTACAATTGTTTGTTTTTTTAGTAACTGATAATATTATTAAAAATTTTTACTTACCTTTTTAATATTTCATTTATCTATTTTCTTCGATAAATCGATATTAAAAAATTAAACATGTCTATTTATCTACATCACTTCGATAATTGTTATCATAATTATAATAATTCAACTGCTTATCTCTTTTTCATATATTAATGTAATTATCTTTTTCTTTACTTTTCCTTCCTTTCTCTTTCTCTCGTTTCATTCATTCCGAAATCGTAACAATCTAATCCTGTTTACTGAGAACATACGTACTTATGTGTCACAGAGTAGAATAATTTAAATCACGCGGAGGTGGTAGAAAGTTGTTTTTTTTTTCCAGAGAAAAAGGGAAGGAGAAAAAAAAAAGAAAGAAAAGCAAAGCGAAAGCAACATAGAAAAAAAAAATACAAAATAAAAAAATAGGAGCGAACTATCTAGTGTGACAAAAAAAAAGGAAAGAAAGAAAAAAATAAATATAAAAAATAGAAAAAAAAGGAGGAAAAAAATTTGAAAATCCCGTGCCAAAGCTTCTTTCACTCGAGCGAATCCGACCGAAACATCGTGCTATGCTTTCAAAGGATAAAGAAGTTCCTTTTTTGCGGAATACTAAAGTATTATTACCGAATGTTATTTATGTAGATTTTCTCGGTGTAATATAAACCCCGTAAAACTTCCAACAAAATACATAGGCAAATATAAACGAACGTTCGCTTTATTTCTCTCTCTCTCTCTCTCTCTCTCTCTCTCTCTCTCTTTCCTTCTTCCTATTTCTCTCTTTTTTTTTTATTTTATTACTTCATAAGTTGGTTCTCTTCGCAACTTCCGATCTCGTAGCGAACACGAGACACTTCCGAAGATATCTATGGCGTATAAAACGCGTTATCCGATATCTCTCGATATCTCTCGAAAATATTAGAATTTTAAATGCGATCGAGAGCGACGATAAAGGTCGTACACGTTTCCTCTTATATATATGTGTGTGTGTGTGTGTGTGTGTGTGTGTGTGTGTGTGTGTGTATGTATAGAGGAATTTTCATTTAAGTGGAACAGAACATTTAAAATATTTTCATTTCTTAAGATTATACAATTCTATTCAAAGGAATGATTCAAAAGATATTAAGAATAATTCTTATTACAAATAAAAAATACAAGAAGAAGGAATATAATACAAAACACGTAATATTTCCATAATAATAATAACACGAAAGGATATAATAATAGTGATTAAAATTACAAAGAAATTATTCATTATAAATAATAATAATAATAATCGACATCTTGTATAATGATATCATTATTAAGATAATGAAATATTTAAATCGTAAATTATTTTTCTTTTTTCTTTTGGGAACAATAAGTATATTAATAAAAACATTGTCACTCTTCTTGGGATCAAAGAGTTTCAAACCTTTTATATAGTTTTTTTCTTTCTTTTTCCTTTTTTCTTTTTCCTCTTTCTTTCTCTCTCTCTCTCTCTCTCACTCTGTTAGTAGGTATCATCAAAAGCGAGATAAGATTCAAGTGCTTGGAGTTAGATGAAACACCCTGTATATATCGTCGTGTTTCAGACGCGCATCGGCCCTTTTAAAAGGGATAACCTTGTGGTGCCTTGCATAGCGTAAAGATATTTTCCTCGTCGCGAGCTTTCATATTTCTTTTCTTTTTCTTTTTTTAAATCTGTTTTTCTATCTTTTTTGTTTTTTTTTTTTGTATTTTGTTTAGTTTTACTTTCTTTTTTTCATTACCTCAAAGAGAAATAGATATATAGAGATAGAGATAGATAGAGACAAAAAAAGAGACAGAAAAAGAGAGAGAGAGAGAGAGAAAGAAAGAAAGAGTCTAATTCTTTGGCACGAGAGAAAGCTGACAGCCGTGGAATAGCACGTGCGGCCATTTAACGACGAAACGACAGCTCAACGAAGACCCTCGAAGAACACAGAAGGCCTATTAATAGAAGTTAAGAAACGAGTTAGGGCAAACGAACCTTCAATCTGCCTGCTTCCAGTTTGATCAAGCAGTAATCCGTCTTGCCGGCAGCCAATAGCAGCATCGCATCAGAAAGATGAGTTCGAAAGCGGAAACTGATGTCAGTTGCACCCTTGGCCTCTTGAACTGGAAGATGGATGTAACTTGCTCCGTAAAATGATACTGGAAATTTTCAAACACAAATATAATGGCGTTATTTTAAATTTATATATCATTATTATGAAGTGATCATTGATAAAAGAATATATTCATATCGATTCATTGTGCTGATTGCAATTCTTTTTCTTTTTCTTCTTTTTTTCTTTCTTTTTGGGAGATATAATGTAACGTAAGTATATATCGAAATATCGTATTCGCGTTTGGTAGTTTTATGATTATATTGCAAGTGTAAGTGCATTAAAGTGTTGTCAAAATATATATATATTTATGCATTATCATTATTAGCAATGCTTAATCATTGTGATTAAATCTTTTGTTAGATATATTGCGTGTTGGTATATTGAAATATTATTCTTTTTTTTTTTTTATATATCATACATTTTTATGAAATAGCTGTTACAAAATGTTATACAATTTTTTATCACGTATTAGAATATTCCATCTATTCTAACATATTTCTATGAATGCATTATCAACTATTATTCGGCTGACATTTGGAAATGCATTGCACACATATTTAATTCCATCGAAAATATTTATGTGTGTACGAATATATATGTATATTTATTTATGCATTATCGATGATTATATGTTCAATATATATTTCTTTATATATTTTTATTTGATGAAATGTAGTAAAACATGTATTGCATATATTCGAACGAATCTTATGCTTAAGTAGATATTTACATGTATAAGTTCTCAAGGGTAGTACAGTTTTCTTATATATTTTTCTGAGAGTAACGAAAGCAAATTCTAAACCATATTCTAGCTTGGGTCGAGGAAATGGAAAGAGTACTTGAGGAAAGGGAAGAACGTGGTATTCCTTTCGACAAGGTTCTCTTGGAATTTCTGTTGGTGATCCTTTAAAGATCGAGAAATTTGAGAAATACGATCGATCATATATCATAATTCTATGTTATTATACCGAACAAACATTTTTCTCTTTTGATAATTTTTCTCTTTGATTACTTATTCACTTATTGATAATATGTACCATAAATATTTAATGATTAATATACATATATATTTTTATTCGAAAATGTTTCAATATTTCAATTATAACTCGTTTCCTTTCCTTTTTTTAATTTAATTACTCATATTAAATTAAGAAAAAAAAA
>NC_057695.1:5064102-5079333 GCF_014466175.1 Vespula pensylvanica
AAAAAGGGGTGGAGGGACAAATTTTTCTTAACGCATACTATTATCATACTCGAATAAGCATAAATAATTAATATCGTGAAAAAACAGAAAGAAGAAGAAAAGGTAGGAACAAAAATGAATTGAACAAAAATCCAAAAAAAAAAAGAGAGAAAAAAATATACGTAGTAAAACAAAAACATTATTTTTCTTATCTAAATCCGAATAAAACCATTACGAGATATTTGTAAGTTCGTTCAACTCCATGTCCCTATAGATAAATTGTCTCCGTATTTGAAATGTTTATTAACGAAACCTTTCAGTTTCGTGACGTGTTACTCGTCCTATCTCGGTTAGCATAATTAAATACGTCGGTGACGTTTTTATTCGGTTTCTCATTGGGTTATGTCCCGTGGGCCGACCATACGTTTGATCGTTCGTTTCTGTCGATCATGATTAAACGAAAAAAGAAATGAAAGATAACAAACAACTAAAAAAAAAAAAAGAAAGAAAAAAAAAGAAATAGGAAGAGGAAAAAATAGAAACAAAAATAAAAAATTGGGAATGCAAAATAAACTGTCGGTCTGGTTACTTGTTTGTTTGGCAGGTTAATTTTGTTATTTAAGTATTTTATCGGAATTGCTCATATTCACTGTGTCATAATAATTATTACATTATCAAATATGCATATATATATATATATATACTTTGGGATAATTATATAATTAATAAATGATGTATATTATTTTGATCGTACAGACAAAATTGTTTTTCTTTATCCAATCGTGTTTTTGATAATCGAAAACGATGATTAAAAATATCGACAATATACCATAATAATGAAAATTAATCATCCACCCAAAGATATGGTCGAGAATCTCGATTATCTTCCGCGTTAATTGGGGAACAAGAGAATAATGGCCTTTCTTTAGTTATCGTATCATTCGCCATCTAGGTACTCCCAGTTTGATATATGATCCAACGGGATAAATTATTCATTATGTTAAACTTCGTTCGAATAAAGAATTTTTTTCGATTCTTTTATAATCGATTCTCAACCTTCGACATTCCTTTAATGTTCATACCTTGATAATACGTGAAATATCGATTATAGTGTATTTTCTGGTATTATCCATTCGTTTGTAACACGATAAAAGCTGTATAAACGGATTAACGAGACCTATATTACATGATAAGGATAAACGAAAGACATGAAAATGCGTTCAATCGGAAAACGAGAAACCCTTCGATATACTATTGCTCTGTCCACTGTAAAAAGAATTTAACGTTTCTTTTATCTTTTTGTTTCTTTTCGTTTTCTTTCTTTCTTTTTTTTCTCTCTTTTTTTTTTTTTTATAATAAGCATTGTCGAGAAATCCAGTAAGAAAAAGTCGCTTCAGATTTCTTATCCTTCAGTTTTTCAGTATCAAAAGAGAAGATAGATAGATGGATAGATAGATAGATAAAGAGATAGATAGATAAAGAGACAGAGAGAGAGAGAAAGAGAAAGAGAGAAAATCGAACCGTCTGAAGGGAGTTCAAAGTACGATAATCCGAGAGATCGAAAGAATCTTTTTATCCTAGTTTTTTTTTTTTTATTTCTTTAATTCTTTTTTTTCATTTCCTTAATTTTTTACTTTAGTTTCTCTCCCTTCTTCTTTCTTTATTTTTTTATTTTTTATTTCAACTTCGACCAGATGGATTAACCCTTCGAATTTCTAATTATTTTTAGAACCTTTCGAATTCTGGATTACTAATAAGAGATAAATAAATAAATTAATCAATAGATAAATAATTTCAATTTAAATATTGTAAAAGTAAACAATTTCTTTGCACTTTAGATTAAAATAATCATAATCTCATTGAATTCTTCACAATGATTCTTAGAATAAAAAAAAAAGAAAAGAAGAAAGTAAATGAAGACCAAAAGAAGAAAAAAAAAAAGAAACAAAATAGAAAACTTCAAGAAAGAAAGGTAATTGCATTATCAATACGAGATGTGAATTCAGAGTGAAGTTAGAACCACAAAGAGTTAATCAACCTTGTGAGACTCGGGAGACTTCATCTTTCTAAGGAAACTGAAACTTTTCATTTGCCATCGAAAGAAAGAAAGATTGAAGGAAAAAAGAAAGAAACAAAAAAAAAGAGAGACAAAAAAAAAAGAGACATACTAAGCTTCGATTACTACTTCTTGCATTCTCCATTCTTTATATTTCATAAAGAGTAAAACTTTTCGTTTCTTTATATCTTTCGTTAGAAATAAACGAAAGAAACAGAGAGAGAGAGAGAGAGAGAGAGAGAGAGAGAGAGAGAGAGAGAGAGAGAGAGAAAGAGAGAGAGAGAGAGACAGAGAGAGAAAGAGAAAGAAATAAGTCCATACGTTACCTTTTTCATCAGTTTGGCAGTGACCCAAGATGGAGGCCGTTACGGCTAAGAACATTAGCAGTCCCATGTCGTTGAGAAACATTAGGCTCCTTCGTTGCTTCTTCTTCCTTTATCCAACAATTTTCTCGTAGAATATAAGATAGAAGAGAGAGGGGGAGAGAGAGAGAGAGAGAGAGAGAGAGAGAGAGAGAGAGTAAAAAAAAAGGGAAGAAAATTTTTCGAAGGAAGAACTGCTCTGTCTATGGTAGCTAGGTAGATATGTATATATATACACACACATATATATATGTATTATATGTGTATATATATATATATATGTACATGTAGTCCAAGTAACAGTGGCTAGCTACCAGGCGGTGGCTGGCTCTTACTGGATATCGATTCCGCGTGACGTGGGTTACAAAACGCTGTTTACAACTTCTTTCTCTCTCTCTCTCTCTCTCTCTCTCTCTCTCTCTCTCTCTTCCTTTCTCTTTCTCTATCTATCTCTATCTTTCTCTAAATCTTTCCCTCTCTCTCTGCCATTCCCTCTTGAACTGTGCACCATGAGCAAGTACGAGAGGGCTTAAGATTCGAGCGTACTTTTCCCATCCATTTCACTCTCGGCGGGCGTCGAATCGTGTCCGTCCGGTCGAAAGAGCCTGCCGAAGCTTTCTCTGTGAACGTGAGAATCTCGAAAAAAAGAAAGAAAGAAAGAAAGAAAAAAAAAAGAGAGAGAAAGAACGGGGAAAAAAGAAAAAGAAAAAAAGGAAGGGGTGAAAAAAAGAAATGGGAATGGAAAAAAATTTACAAGGCGAAGAAAAGGAGAGAAAGAAAAGAAACTCGGAGTATACGCGTTGTCCTCGATTTTTAGCAAAGAGACAGAGAGAGAGAGAGAGAGAGAGAGAGAAAGAGAGAGAGACAGACAGAAAGAATGTGTATACGTGTACGTGTACATATACGTTCTTTTTTCTTTTTCAATTTAATCGACCATATAACAATCTCTCTAAGATCCTCGATTAACACGTGCTTCGAAATAATAAGTTGATCTATTTTTCTGTTAACTCCCGTCGTTACCCTTGTTTTCTTTTTTTCTCTTCTTTCTTTCTTTCTTTTCTTTTTTCTTTCTTTCTTTTTTTTCTTTCCCTCTACACCTCTCCTTTATCTCCTCAAAGCAAGCACATCGAACTATCGTTATACTCAATCAAACTCTTTCTTCCATTCGTTCTTCTCAGCGAGGCTGGAAAAGTAACGATGGCTTGAACGATGTTTCTCGCGTTCCTGTAGGATGTACGTACGTATATATGTATGTATGTATGTATGTATGTATGTATGTACGTATGTGCTAGTTGATACTCCTCGTAAATGTGATGGTTGTTCCTCGTCGACGTTATCGTACTGTCTCTCTTGGCGTCTATCGACGCCTGGCATCGTTGAGAGAACACCTCTCTATATATCCAACGGCGAGCTCGGTCGATTCTCTCTTTCTCTCTCTGTCTCTCTCTCTTTCTCTGGAAAGACCAACAACGGGACACGGCACGTTTTCGTTTTACCACGATCGCCAGGCCGACAGGAAAACGAGAAACACTACTACTTCGAATAACGATTCGAAACTCTCTCTCTCTCTCTCTCTCTCTTTCTCTCTCTCTGTTTCTCTTTTTCCTCTTTCTCTCTTTCTCTCTTTCTATATCTCCATCTCTTGATATATATATATATATATATGTCTGTTTTATTCTCTCTCTTTCTCTCTCTCTCTCATTGTATCCTCCTAGTCTTTTTTTCTACTTGCGTGACGTTACATTTCTCTTTTCCCACATTTATCCCTCTTCAGTTTACTATTTCAGTTTCTCCCCTTTACATGAAAGATCTCGTCACCTTAACGGATTCCACATTGATAGATTTTATTGACAAGTAGATCAAAATTCAAATACCAGACGTAGCTCGGTACGAAGAAGCGAGGAAATTTCATTCGTTTTCGAAAATAACTGCATACATTCCTTTTCTTCTTTTCTATATTTATCTATCTATATGTCTATCTTCCTCTCTCTCTCTCTCTCTCTCTCTCTCTCTCTCTCTCTCTCTGGATCTCGTGAGTTTTTCAGACACGATTTTTTCGGTTTACTCGAAAGCTCGAGATACTTGTCCCTGATTAGCGGAGGAAAATGAAACTCTCCAGCGAGTCTTTTCGCGCTTAAGCTGCACTCGGAGTTACCCATCCTACCCCCGTACCTTACTCCCACTTACCCCCTACCCTACCTTCACCCTTTCTCGCGTGGATCTCATTTGCAACGAGCGACAAAAAGGGACAAACAAAAAAAAACTTCTTTCTCTTTCTATCGTCCACCAAAGCATAGAGCTTTCTACTGTGTGTCTGTTTTTTCTCCTCTCCTCTCCTATCCTCTGTCCCTCTATCTCTCTCTCTCTTTCTCTGTACTACTTGTTTCCCATCCTTCTCGTAACCTGATCGCACGCCAAACGCAACTCGGTGCCAGGGAAAAAAACACCAAGCTATATTTCTATTCGACGAACGAACTGAGCGCAAAACAAACCGGCAACCCTTTCTCCTTCCGACCGGATTTCCACTACTCTCTCTTCCTCTCTCTCTCTCTCTCTCTCTCTCTCTTTCTCATATAGACATATACCATGATCAATGCTCGAACAAATTCGCTAGCGTGAACCGGCTTGTTCCATTCCCTAGACTAAGTTACGTACGTGCCATGTTCGATAAATTTCGAGAGAATGAAATAAAATAGAAAAAGAATAAAAAGAAGAAGAAAGAGAGAAAGGGGGAAATAAACACAAACAAAACAAAAATAGAAAGAATAGAAAAAAGGGTAAAAGTATTTTGATCGTATCTATCGGTTAATGTTTTTAAATTCTTTATAAAATAAAAATAATTTTCATTTGTTCGTTTGAGAATAATTAATATGACAAAGTGTATTAACAATTATTTTCTGATCTTGTGACTTTTAAGATATAAATCACGAAATAAATGTATATATATATATATATAAATATATATGTTAGAAAGCTTTATAGAATAATCATCGATATACTATATCTTCATATTTTTAAACTCATTGTAAAATAATTAAATCATTTTACTTTAAAATAGATTGTATTAATTATAAGGAGAATTAGCAATTACATTTATATTTGTTTGTTATAGTTTTTAATAAAATTAAATCAGAAAGTAATCCGATAGTTAATAAATTAACGTCCATCCTGAAGTCTGAATGATCGAAAATTGATATCGAATTATTCATATATATTTAACAGTTATTGTTTTTAATTCTTTATAAAATAATTTATTTGTTTCGTTCAAATATAAATGATGTGATAAAGTAATAAAAAAATTAAAAATTATCTATAGTTTTGTTTACTATGATATCGGAGAAATCAAATTAGTAAATAACTAGGATATTAGATACCAAAGTAAATCAAATTAGAAAATAACTAGGATATTAGATCCCTAAGTAACACAAAGTATTCTGTAGATCGTTAAGTAATTAGCAATTACTTTAATTTGTTAAACGAGCAACTAAATAAATATATCAAGATACATGATCCTCCTTAATCCGAATACTTTATGGAGGTTTAAAAATATATGTTTGTCCTCTTCTTTTCTTTTTTTTCTTGTTTTCTTTTCTTTTTTTTTTGTAAATCCTCAGAAGAAGTTGTGTAATTTCGTAAAACAAACGAACGAGAATGTAAGTTCGCGTAAGTTCGAGATCGTAGTTTGAGAGCAGTGGATCTTGATGAGTGTCGAGGTGACTAGAACGAGTTCGTGAAGATGAAGATGAAAAAGAAGAAGAAAAAGAAGAAGAAGTATAAGAAGAAGACGAGAAACGTTTGACCTCGAACGATCGATGCCATACGGTAGCAATTCGTAACGTTTCTTACCAAAAAAATCTCTCTGCATCTAATAAAATGAATTGATTTTAAATAATGTATAAGCAAATCATGATAGTTACATGAGTTACAAGTATATATTCTTATGTTAAACGTATATATTCTCTTAAGAAAATAACGAACGATGCAAGAACGAATGATGGATTTGACAAATAATAAAGAAGAGAAAAGATAAAAAGAAAAAAAAAGAAAGAAACAATAAATTCCGCGGCAAAATTCGATGGAGAAAATATTAAATTTGATCGATGACATAATCGAGCCGATCTTCATCCAACGCGAATCTTGAATATGTGATCGTTTAGATTTTATAAAAAAATTTTTTTCAAATGTACGAAAGCGATGTGAAAAAATTTGAATAAAAATGTTTTCATCCAGGGACAATACTTAATCGTTCCGCTTGCAGATACGCGTCTGTGTATACCTGTTCGAATATCCTTTCAAAAGTATTCTTTAAAAAAGGAAAAAAATAAAAATATGGAATATAAGAAAAAAAGAAAAACAAATTAAAAAAAAAAAAAAAAAAAGAAACAATAAAAGAAAAATAAAAAAGACAAACGGTTGATACCCTTTTACACGGTGTTTTTTAAAACGTTCACGTTTTCCGGGGGTACCAGGGAAGAGAGTAGAAACCGATCCGATTCGATTCGATCCTATCCGATCCGATCGGATCCGATCCGAACCGTTCTTTTGGTAAAGCGTATTCGAACATGCGAATGTTACTCACGTCCGTCGGAAATGCAAGTTCCCTTTATAAGATGTGCGTTCGGTGTCGGCCGTTTTCGGCGACACACGAAGAAAAGCCCTTCGAAAAAAGGGGGGAGGAGGAAAGACTTTTTTGCTCTTCTTTCAGGATCTCGAACGAAGAAAGAAAAAAATAAAAATAAAAAAAGAAATTTTAAGAAAAGAAAAAGAGACAGTAAAGGAAAAGAAAAGAGATGAAAAAAGAGAAAGAAAAATACATACATCTTATCGCAAAAACGTATCGAACATAAAAAGTTACTATTCGAAAGAAACGTCTTCGAAATTCTATTCATTTTATCTTTCATCCCTGTCGTCCCAATTCTCCCCGACCAACCCCATCTCCACTTCTTTTTTTTTTACATTCCCTATCTTATCATAAATTTCTTTTCCTTCGCCTTTATCACGTTCTATAGTACTTTGCGTCGGCTTTAGTCGTTGACGAGTACCTAAAAGCGTACAAGACGCCGGCGTTAGTATCTCGAATCTCGTCGTACCGGCACGTAGATGAGTACAGATTCTCGGAGAAAAATCAGCCAAGAGAAGGAGAGGTTTCGTTGATGAGAAAGAAAGAGAGAAAGAGAGAGAGAGAGAGAGAGAGAGAGAGAGAGAAAGAGAGAGAGAGAAAGTACGTGGCCAAGAGGTTCAAAATTTGCATCCTCGTTTGGACCGTGACCATTCTCTCTCTCACTCTCTCACACTCTCTCTCTCTCTCTCTCTCTCTCTCTTTCACTCGTATACTTCCAAGCAGTGAGAAAGCCGAGGACCCGTGTAATGGCTCACGTAGGTGAACCTCTGCACGCGGTTGAAATTTAAACCACCAGCAGCACCACCAACACTATTACAACTACCACCACTAGTATACTCTGACAGACATCATCACGAGATACACCAGGCACAAGCACTATCACCTACCCCTTTTAAACCCCCCACCTCTCTCTCCCTCTCTCTCCCCTTTTATAATACCAGTTCGATAGAAAGAGAGAGAGAGAGATGGAGATAGAGAAAGAGGGATAGAGGAAGCACATGTAAGATCAGTGGAAGAAAGAGAGAAAGAGAAAGAGAGAGAAAGAGAGATAAATAGCCCAGACACCCCTTCAATTTCATTTCACAATTCGAAGCTCGAACAAAACACGTTTCACCATATGTGCTAGTAAAGAGAGATAAAGATAGATAGGCGGAAAGAGAAAGAGAGAGAGAAAGAGAGAGAGAGAGAGAGAGAGAGACTAGTGACTTTTCCTCGTCGATTTCATCGAAAAGAACTAAACTTGCACCTGCTACCTCGATGCACTAATACACGTTCGTTTCTTCTCATCTCTCTCGTTTGCTAGGAGAGCGAGAAAAACCGATTGATTGATGGGTGTACGGTTAGAGAGAAAGAGAGAGATAGATAGACAGAGATAGAGCCAGACAGACGGACAGACAGAAAGAGAGAGAGAGAGAGAAAAAGAGAGAGAGAGAGTGGGAGAAACAGAATAAGTGAGAGAGAAAAGGAAAGAAAGAGAAAGAAAGAGAGACAGAGAATGAGACAGAAAGAGTAAGAGAGAGTGAGAGTGAGAGATTGAATGAAGGATATAAAAGAGAGAGATAGAAGAACCTCGACGTTCGACCGGGCGACCCTCGGTCTTCCTCTGCCGCACGACGACTGAATCTCTCAAGGGGTGGACCGGGGAGGCTGCGCGCAGGGCCGACCCCGCACCTTCCGGAACCCCTATCCACTCCTTCTCTTTCTAACTGACAGCCGCCGGCCAGTGGTGGCGCCGCGACCAACTGCGTGTATGTTGAGATCCTACGCCGACGCCGATGACGCCGTCGATGACGACGACTACGACGACCACGACAACGACAACAACGACGACGACGACGACGACGACGACTACGACGACGACTACGGCGGCGACGACGACGACGACGACGACGACGACGACTACGACGACGACGACGACGGCGTCGACGACGAGGAGGTCGACGACGACGGCGTCGACGACGAGGACGTCGTTCCTGTTACTTCTGTAGACTTTGAGTGTCCAACTTGTATCATGTAGATTGTTTGACCCCAACAGTTGACCGGAGATATCGAATTCGGTTCTTCATTCTTTCAACACGTTATTTTCAAAGCTTTTTATTATCGGATTCTCTCCGTGATTATATTTTTTTTCTTCTTCTTCTTTTTTTCTTCTTTCTTCTTTTCATGTCTTCTTCTCCTTTTTCTTTCTTTCTTTCTTTTCTTTTCTTTCTTTCTTTTCTTTTTTTTTTTTTTGATTTTTCTTTCTTTCGTTTTGTTTTTTCTTGTTTGCTTTTCTTGGTTTTTGTTCTTCTTCTTTTCCTTAGGATATCGTGCATTGCTCCGTTTCTTTTCTTTTCTTTTCTCTTCTTTTTTTTTCTCTTATTTTTTCCTTCTTTTTCTTATGTTGTTCGATGTATTACTTCTATTAGCGCAGTATGAGGATTCGTGGTTTTTTTTTGTTTTTGTTGATTTTCTTTACGTTCTTTAGTTTCAACGATGGTACTTGATTTATATATATATATATATATATATATATATATATATATATATATATAATTTGTTTGAGTTAGTTAATGCGGTTTATTGCTCGTTCTTTTGTAATTGCTTTTCTCTCTTTATTTTGATGATAATTGATTTTAAAATTAATTCAACTGGTCAATCTATTCGATTGAATATTATTTCTTCTTTCGTTGCTATTTTAACAATCTTGTTTTAATTTTCACGTATCTTACACTTTTCACTTTATTCCTTCATTTTATTCTTCCGGAAGGATTTCTAATGAAATAATTTTCTTTTCTCGTCTCATTACAGAGTTGAAATTATTACTCGTAAAAAGAATAATTTTTATTAATCATAATAATAATATAATTATCATTAATTATTAATAACGAATACTTTTCATTTTAATTCATGATTTACATAAAATTGATTCGATAGTCGTGCTCGATTCTTTTACAATTTATTTATGAAATTATTATATTTATTTTATTGTTAACGTTTATTAATTTTTTATTCTCTAGTAAGATATATCCAATAAAATAACTCGACTAATACCATTTAATAAAATTACACACACCGAACGCTCCTGTGATAATAAAAGTTTCGTCACACTTATATACATACACACACACACACACACACACACCATATACAGAAATAAAAGTTAACTCTTGTTGGTATAGTTTCTTATTCAATTATAGTAGATAAATATATCTTTCATTTCGTTTTATTCTCGTTATTTTTTCTTTTTTCTTTTTTTCTTTTTCTTTTAATGTATTAGTTTATCAAATGTTCCAAACGTTTTCATTTCTCTTTTTAATAGAAACAAACGTACGATCTGTATGGAAACTGATTGATTTCGTAACGTTCTCGAAAGTACATTGTACTATCGATATTATGCACTGGATTATCCTTCTGTATTTCGAACTGTTTGATGGAACTGTTGCTTCATTGTCGTATTAAATCGTCTCGATGATATTTTATTCATTGTTACGAGGACAAAGGCATTGCTTTCAATGGATGATTTTGACGAGATATTATGTACTTCAAATTAATGATGAATTTTTTTTTGTTCTCTTTTCTTTTCATTTATTTATTTATTTTTTCACAAATGCGAATTCACGGAGTATAATTCGAAAGCAATAATCTTGGAAATATATTTATAAAAAAAATAAGTTTCTATATAAATTGTAAGGCATCATAAATAAATGTAAAAGAAGTCTTCCACGCTTCCTCAGTATTTTCTCTATTCGCTTTATTTCAAAGAGAATTTATAAAATGCCAACGAGTTGATATATTCCGTATCTAACGTGTGAGTTTCGCATCAAACTTGAAAAAAGAAATATGTATCTTTAATTTACAAGATAATTATTTATTTATTAATATTTATAGAACGTCCGTGTTTCTCGTTCCCCTCTCTTCGTTGTAATTAACAATAACATTAATTTGTAGAACATTTGACGAAAAAATTGTATAGACACCTACTATAAATATATATGTATATTTATATCTTTTTATATATAAATATATTTATATACTCAGATTAAATAATTATATATTAAATCATTATATATGTATATTTTTTTTTTAATTTCAAAGATAATATAATGAAATGACTTTCTCGTTATAAAGAGAATGATTTTTGTTAATTTATCAGGAAAAAATAGAATTAAATGTATCGAATATATAAATTTCTATCGTTTATTTTCGGAATGCTTGATTTCCGAATTGCGTAGGTTCGTTTTGTTCTGTGGGAAAACGTTCGTACTCTTTAGTAACCCTCTTCGTTACTGGTACCGGATGGCGATTTAATAAAGAAGGTATGTCCGTAATTTAATAAAAGATTTTGAGAATTAATTCGTCCTGGGTTGAATAACGTTACGATTGAATTTTCCTGTCCAGCGGTTTATCCAATGGAATTTCACGTAGCGGAATATTGTTAGAATAATGCTCTATATACGTAATACGTATTTTCTGTGGAAAATTTCTCATAGAAAATCTTTAGCTTTCGTGTTTCCATATAGAGAAACGTAAACCGTTCTAAGTTTTTTCTTTTATAATAATCCTTGTACGAGATAATGAACAAAATCTACGTATGTATATCTAATGAAAATTCAACCAAGAAAGAAAAGAGTTAAACGTACTAACGAAAATTTTCCTATTCAGTGATCCTAACGGAATTGTCAGAAATTTTATCGGTCGAATTTTATGGAACAAAAAAGAGTGAGAAAAAAAAACAAAAAGAAGAAGAAAATGGTAAACCTTTACATTTCTCGATTAAAATATTCAAGCGGTAGTTAAAAAAAGAAAAAAGATCTTTTAAAAAAATAAACGAGAAAATTTCAATTAAAAGCTAATCGAAAAAGGGTGTTAAACGTACGAACGGAAATTCTTCTATTTTTGACTACTGAAATTGTTTGAAATTTGATCGGTCGAATTTTATTACACACACACACACACACACACACACGCATGCACAGAAAGAAAGAGAGAGAGAGAAAATTTTTATATTGTTTTATTAAAATGAAGTAAAGATCATCGTTAAAAAATAATAATCGAAAAAATATAATTAGAATTTAAAAAAAAATTCAACCTATGTTATAATTCGTTTAATTTTTTTAGATAGAAATATTTTTGATTCATATTATTTCCTACGATATTATATAAATAAAATTTCAATCGATACTTTAAATTATTCTTATTACCTTTATTCTTTCATTTTATTATTGTCTTGATTACTGATTTTCTTTAGAAATATCGTTCGACAAGACAATTTCGTTCTACAATATCAATAATTTCAAAGAGAAACGAAAATTGTAAACGATAATCACATGTACATCACAGTGACATGTTTCAACCATAATCACACTGATATATTTCATCCATAATAACAGTGATATGTTTGAACCATAATCATTGATATATTTCAACTGTGATCAGAGTGATATGTCTCAACTATAATCAAACTATAATCACTGATATATTTCAAACATAATCATATTAATATGACTGTAACATAATCATTGAAATCATGAGATGTCTATTCTCTTCTTTTTTTTTGTTTATACACGCACACACACACACACACACACACATACATATATTTCTTTATTTCTTTCTTTTTTTTTCTATCACCACGACTAAAAGATATCGCGAGCAAGCATCTATTATTATCCTATTTCCCCGAACGATCGTCGCGACAGCTGGCATGAGTTTTACTTTTGTATCCATGGGGCGTAAGCGTCTTCGTATTCGTTGAAGTAGGAACTTGCCAGAAAATAAGAGGGCGGAGACGCGGTGCCTGTTAAAAACTTATCCAGAGCGATCTTTTTCTACGGTATAGAAAGTTTCGAACGTTCGAATAGCTTGCCGAACATCGACGTGAACTGCCGTTCTATTTATGGAACAAATAGAGGGAAATTATAGTGCTTGCTTGGGGAAGTTCAAAGAAACGAGAAGGCCAAACACTCGAGGTCACGATGACGATTCTCGTGTAAAATAGAATACGAATTGTATAATCCGATGATATAGATTTTTCTTTTTCTCCTTTTCTCTCCAACAATATCTCTTAAAAAAAATATTTTCCTTCCTCTCTCTCTCTCTCTCTCTCTCTTTTTTTTTTACGAGAATATATAAAAATTCATGGAAAATTAATAATCGAAAAATAATCGACATTATTTAATATCAGAATTTTCGATTAAATTAAAATTCCATTAAATTGTTAATTTCTTCTATCCCTTTTTTTTTCTTCTTTTTACATACACGTCCCGAACAATGATGAAAAAAGAAAAGAAATTTATAATCAAAAGGTATTTCGGGAAAATCAAGGCTAACAGGTACACGGAAGAGGTAATTTTTGAATCGCGAAGAGAGAAAGAGAGAGAGAAAGAGAAACAGAGAGAGAGAGAGAGAGAGAGAAAGAGACAGAAAGAGTATGAGGGGTGGAGAGGAAAGGGGTATAAGAGGAGGATAGAGCTATTTCCGTTTTTCAGAGTGGTTATCTCCGTGAATAACGTATATGAAGTAGTTTGAAGTAAATTGTTTGCGGCATAACTTCCACGAACGTTTTAGAAATAGACATTAACACTTTTTAAAAGGGCTTTTAAAACTCCTCGGTCTTAGTATTATTACTGTAATGATCTGTGATTTTCAAGTAATATGGGAATATACACTTGACGATTAACGCCTTTTTAATCTTCTATCTCGAATGAAATAGAATTAAGGGTGCTCTCGTGTAAATCTTAATATTACTTAAGCTTCAAAGATGGTCCCTTTTTTATTTAACTCACGAATTCAAATGAAAAAGCATGGTACTGTAGTATTATATATATATATATATATATATATATATATATCTTTTTCCTTTTCTTTCTCTTTCTTTTTTCTCTATCCCTTTCTATCTTTCATTTATAAGCCACTCGAAAACGTAGATACTCGAGCTTATAATCACTGGCCATTTCAAGGTAGAAATTAACGAAGTGTGTCTCTCGTTATAGAGAAAGAGAAAGAGAGATAGAGAGATAAAGAGAAAGAGAAAAGAGAGAGAGAGAGAGAGAGAGAGAGAGAGAGAGAGAAAGAGTGAAAATTACTCAGAGGACATATGAAACGAAGTTAAAAGTAAATATTTGTTCGTCTCTTGTTCGTAGAAAATCGAAACGTCCGTTTGAATTCGTCGAAATATAAGCAACTAAAGGTCAAAACTGAGAGTGGAATTATGTCGTATGTACACGGGACACACCGCAAACGAAGTTAGAGAAGTTTGGCTGAGTCATTTTAAAATGAGCCAAAGTCTATATCTATCTATTTGTATCTATCTGTATCTATCGGTATCTTTCTATCTATCTGTCTATCTATCTATCCAACTATCTATCTATCTATCTATCTATCTATCTGTTCTTTTCCTTTATTTTTCTGTCTTACGAAAAGTCGAGTAAAGGTCATTTCAACGTTCTACCAGAACGAAAAGAGTCCTTCGAACTGTTATCGAAACGTTTTCCCCCGTACGTTCTTATTTCGTACGTTGGAAAGCTACGTGACAACTCGTTTTGTAGTATATATCTATGTACATATGTATGTATGTATGTACGTACGTATGTATGTATGTATATATGTAAGTTTCTCCTAGCTAAAACTAACTCAAGTTGTGTTGGTCGGCGATTCGTGAAGGTGAAGGGCCGAGGAACGTTCATGGAGAACAGGATATATTTTTCCTTTCTCCCCCTACATTGCCATCCAACACCCTTTGCCCTCTCTCTCTCTCTCTTTCTCTCTCTATCTCCCTTCTCTTCACCAGTCCCCCTCGTAACCCCCCCAACTCTTTCTTTGCAACGCTTTGAAATATATTTTCTCTCGTGGGAGGCGTTATAGAAAGATAAGTAATGGGGAGACAAAACATAGCTGGATCGGCGACTCCGTTGATGGCGTCACCGTCCAAACGAAGATATTTTTTGCAAAAAAAATCTATTTTGCATGGAGAGAAAATTATATTCGATGTTTCATTAATCTACATATCGATTAATTCTATTTACGATAGCCGATCACTTTGGTTTCACTAATTTTATATATAAATATGTATAGATAATAATGTAGAATTTTAAATATAAGACAATAATATTTTAATGAACTTTCTTCCATCTTTCTTATCCCTCTTTTAATATCTGCCCTATTCTATTTATAGTGAAGGAGAGTGAGAGAGAGAGAGAGAGAGAGAGAGAGAGAGAGAGAGAGAGAGAGAG
>NC_057695.1:5079356-5083645 GCF_014466175.1 Vespula pensylvanica
AAAGAAGGGAGTAAGGTGGGATAGGGAGGGGTGGGTGGGGTAGGGTGGAGGATGAGGGTTTCGCCCTCTATCTCATCTACTCGTGGTAAACATTTTTGACCGCGGCCCTCCGATCCAGACAGAGGGTGTACGTCGACCTCTTCGCAAGAAGAAAGAAGGAGTTTATAAATATTTCGCAGTTTTGGCTCGCCGTCTCCTTCTTCTCTCTTTCTCGTCTCTGGTCTTGTTCGTCTCTTCCTGATACACTCTCTCGAAAGTAATGTCTGAGGAAGAAGAAGAGGAAGGCCTTCTTCTACTCTCCAGAGAACGTTCTGAACTGAATATGTTAAAGAACTTGTCTAAAGGAACGTTTCACTTACATTTGACGAATATACACGCCCACCATACCTTTTATCGAAGTCTTTTCGAGAAATAGACAGAGAGAGAGAGAGAGAGAGAGAGAGAGAGAGAGAGAGAGAGAGAGAGAAATCAACCCTTAGTTTTGCCCCTTTTCTATTTTTTTTTCTTTTTCTTCTTTTTTTTGTCCATTTAACTCTCCCCTCTGTCATCCACTCACCCAATGTATCGAAAGTATAATATTTCATACCTTTTTAGTTTCCTTTTTTCTTGACATTTTTTTTTTTTTAATCTTCTTAATAGTAGGAAATATTGTTCGTTTGTATCTCTCTTCTTCTTCTCCTTCTTGTTCTCTTTTTTTGCTGAAAAAAATTAAAGGACACTTTACATTAGATTTTTATCGATTCGTTCGATAGATTTTGTTTGTTTGTTTTCTTTTTTGTATCTTTTGTTTTTTTTTCCATTAATTATTATTCAAATGAGAGTCGTTATTTAAGATACTTTTTTTTGCACATTATATTTCTTTACTCTTTTTCCAAATCAATTTTTAATTAATTATTAATTTATTCTTTGTGCATCCTAAGAAAACTTTTGCTGTTTTCTCCTTTTTTCTTTTCTTTTTTTTTTTTTTTTTTTTTCTTATAATATGTGCAACACGGCCTCTTCCCCAGTTAAGTCATAAGGTACGCGTAAACGAAAAATTATCAAACTAAAACGGAAAGTTCTCGCAAAGTTTCCTTATTATCGAATTATTTCTTTAGTATTTTTTATTAATTAAAGAGTTGTTAAAAAAGTTTCTATTTGTTTCTCTGTTTCTTTCTTTTCCTTTTTATTTTATCTCTTTTTCGTAATTTTTAATCAATTATTATTTTATTATCACTTTTCTATGAGTCTTCAGAATACTTTTTCTAACATATTTAAATGTAAATCAATATGGCTGCTCTCTCGCGAACATTACGAGGTAATCACAATCATATTTCTCAATACTTTCTAGAGAAATTAATCAAACTAACAATCTATTTATTTTTCTCTCACAATTCTTATAAGACAAAACTTTTCTGAAATATCTAAATGTAAATCGACGCATCGAAAACAAAAATAAAAAAGAAAAACCAAAAAAAAAGGACACGGAATAATCGAAAACGTACAATTACATAAATAAATCAGTATAATCACGATCATTTTAATAATAAGATCTTAAGATTTATACATACATATACATATATATATATATATATAGATACATAAATTCCACTATATTACAAAAGCTTACAATGCAAAATTTTGGAATGGAATAGACAACCCGTATCATTTAACGAGTACCACTTACAAGTTCCAAGTATAATGTAATTCGTACTATCCTATTCTCTATGATTCTGTTTTGAGAACGAAATGTGAAAGAGAGACAGAGAAAGATAGAGAGAAAACAGAGAGAAAGAGAAAGAGAAAGAGAGAGAGAGAGAGAGAGAGAGAGAGAGAGAGAGAGAGAGAGAGAGAATGAGGATGAGTAACGAACGATTTCGAAACTAGTAGCCGTCTGACGTTCTCTTGACGTCCGAAAACGAGGACGGAAGTCGAGAACTAAACTAGACAGCGAGAGCAAACTGTTTCGGGGCACGTTAATCCAGAGGTTAGTTTTGCCCGTCCGTAGCCACATCCGGAAGCACCGAGTACGGTTCTACACGTGCGATTGCAGCATTACGTGACTAGCCGACGATCTGACGATACGATACGCGAATAACTGCCATTTTCGATGGCAGATCGCTTCTGTATTGATCAGAAGCATTTGTATATAATAGATGCATAGATATATATATGTATATTATATACAGTAAATATATATGTATATGTATACGTGTACGTATGTATACATACAGTAGTATCTTTCGATAAGTAATATAAAAGTATTTATATATTTTTATATAAAGTATTATATAATTTTTGAGAATGTCTATGTTCATTATTTATTGTGTTGTATTTTTTTAGGGGGTTGTATTGCCGTTTCTTTTTTTTTTCTCGTATAATGAGAAATGATTTATATGAGTTATTATTAATTAATACTAATTGAAATGAAATAATTTCTAATAAATAATATTCTATTGGGAAATTATCTTCTAAGAGGTGAAATGACTTTTCGATAAATTTAATATAACGTTATTATATACGTACATAGATTTATATACTTTGCGTGTTTATATCTATATACATATATATACACACTTATATCTACATACATATATACGATAAGATATATAGATAAATGCAAGAGGCACGTGATATGCACATATACGTTCTTCTACAAAGAGGAAAAGAGAAAGACAAAGAAAAAAAAGAAGGGTAGAAGAAAGAAAGTGTATATGGAGAAAAAGAGAGAGAAAGAGAGACAGAGAGAACGAGAGATATATACACAGAGGAAGCTCATCCTGATGGAGAATAATATCGATGAAACGAAAGCTGTTTGTTCGTTCCAAGTCCGGGTACCGCCAGAATGATATTTTCAAAGGAGTACGTTTGACATTCAACGGTAGATCGAGGAAGGAGTTCAAAGGTATTGGAGAACCCGTGCGGACGACGTTTTTCAGATCTATATCACTTTGACGTCTCGAAGAAATAAGGAAAAGTCATGAGGTCATAGCATGAGAAAACGATCACTTGTTTAGAAACAACATCCTTTATGTTTTTCGAAATCGTATATATATATATATGTGTGTGTGTGTGTATACCGAGGGATGTTTTTATTAAAGGATTTTCAACGTTCCAATATTTTCTACTTCGAAAGATATTTGATTCTAAAAAAAAAAAAAAAAAAAAAAAGAGGGAAAAAGGAACAAAAAAAAAAGAACAAAAAGAAAAAAGAAATGAGTAACTCCCGAGTTTTACGAAAATAATTATAAAATCTCAAAATAAAATTTTTCGCATAGTTCTACAAACATTTGATCATTTTCATATTCAAGATATCCAATTTTTGTATTTCTTTTTATTTACTTTCTTTCTCTCTACACTTTTCTTTTTTTTTTCCCTCCCCTACGGATAATCTAATATGTAGAGAATATTTAAAAATATCAATTTATTTTAATATCATTTATTTTAATAATATTGTCGTATGGATTAAAAAAACATATCCCATCAAATCTCATCGTACACGCAACTCGATATATTCGAGCATAAAAAAAAGAAGAGAGAGAGAAAGAAAAAAAATGAGGAAAAGAAAGAAAAGGAAAAAAAGCAAGAAGGAATAAAGATATGCATGTTTTGAAATGCATTAGATACGTGAACGTGATTTTTTGGCCGACTAGCATAAAATTTATTATTTAAACGTAATTTAGAAATTCACGATAAGTATACTAATATTACACACGCCACGCCAAGATATCTCTCGACAAAGCTGGAAATGTCAAGTCGTAAAGAAATATATTTTTACGTTTCTGTCCTCCGTTATCGTAGTTACGGGGAAAGAAGGGGTTGGGACGGTAAAGGGGTAAAACTAGGGTGCTGCCGGTGGCATAAAACTCTTTTACGTGTCGCGTGACCGAGTTGTTTGTGCACTTGGAAAATATGCAAATTAAAATCGTTCGTAGTATCTTTCATTGCGCACTAGTCCGCGAAATATGACCTTTGACCTCACCACCGGTAATATGTGCGGACGACCAACCAGTTTTGAAATAAGATCCCTACGAGTTATCGATACTTTAATGTTTAATAAAACTTTCAAATAGGTTTTAGTTGATTTACGAAGACATTTATAAATAAATTTAACCTAATCCTTAAAAAAGAAAAAGAAGAGGATGAAGATACAATTAGAAGTTATATATATATATATATATATATATATATATACATAATTAAAATATATATAAGTTGAAATAAAATATATTAATAAAATACATATATACACACACATATGTATACATATATATATATATATATATATATATATATATATATATATATAT
>NC_057695.1:5083745-5094461 GCF_014466175.1 Vespula pensylvanica
TATATATATATATATATATATATATATATATATATATATCGATTGGTTAGTGAATTATGATTTTGCTTAGAGATCCAATTTGTGCAATTCTGAGGCCTCGAGCGAGGTAAATTGATTAGGACGTACTGCAGACTTGATTTAGAGTAGGAATCCGATTATCTCTGCACTAATTAGACAGGTGGTGTTAGACAGATCGAAAGCAAGAGAAGCTATAAACGAGAGATTCGATTGGTAAGAATGTCAGACCAAGAAGTCAACGTACTATGTTAAAATTATTACAATGTGAAATTGTAAAAATGTGCGAATGAATAATTCGATAAAATATTTCATAGCTAATATCCAATTCTACAAGATTAAAATTAAAAGTCAACGTGTTATACTATAATTATTAAGATATATATATATATATATATATATATATATATATATATTAAAAATATTCGAAGGAATAATTCGAAAAAATATCTCTTATAATTCTATTGAAAATATTTCACAGTTAATATTTAATCATGAATTATTTTATTAAAATCAGAAATTATCGTACTACGTTATAATTATCATAATAAATTGTAAAGTCACAACAATCACAACAAATAATTCGATAAAATATCTCCGATAATTTTATTTCATATTTCGTAGCTAATGTCCAATAACGAAATTATTTTACAAAATTAGAATTAGAAAATTATCGTACTATGTTACAAAATTATTACATATATGAATTGTAAATATACGGAAAACAAATAATTCGACAAAATATCCCTCATAATTCTATTTAAAATATTTCCTAGCTAATATTTAATCGTAATTAATAATATCTAGGGATATTACAAAATTAGAAAATAATAATAGTAAAATCGTAGATTATTAGCGATATATTTAGATATATTAGATATATTTAGATATATTCGACGAAATAAATTTCATCTTAGTTAACGAAGGAACGAGCAGAAGTCACGTATTCTTGTTTATCGATGATTCAAGATAATCTTAGCGAACAACGAAGCAGGAGCTTTTCGATAAAACGAACTTCGGTTAATTACATTCAGGATAATCGAGTTATCCTTGTAACTTTGTATATGTTACAAAATAAGATAAGAATTTTTTTATAGATTAATTAAATCAATTTAATCACGATAACAAGTATAGTTTATCAGAAAAAATAAAAAATAAAGAAAAAGGAAAAAAGTCAAGAATAAAAGGAGACATATACAATTATCTAATTATTATATATATATATATATATATATATATATATATATATACATATACTTCATCTTCAGTGTGATATTTTCGTTGTTGTCGTGTACAGATAAAAAAGAAAAAAAAAAGGAAAAAAGAGAGACAACCAAAAAAAAAGGAAAAAAAAAAGATTATTCTCACAGAACTTTAATTTAGTGAATCATGAATCTAGAGAAAACGTATTCGCAGAACTAAAGGAGTCTCGATAAGGATAGCTAATGAAATTTTCCGCACGCGACGTAGTTTTCAAGGGAGTGAAGGGTAACGGTGGGCTGGTAAGGGGAGGGAGTAGTGTTTCAGGCGGTATCCAGGAAAGATGGAAGGAGAAATGTTCACTGATTGAACTTCGACATCAAAGACGATATCCTTTTGGTTAGTACGACGTCAGAAGTTAAAGGTCTTTCCTTTTGTCATCTTTTTTATTTTATCCTTTTTACCCTTTTAACTGGATATACTGTTCTAGATATAGGATTGGGTCCATGAAAGTAAAGGGTCGGAATAATTTTTTTTTTCTTTTCTTTTCTTTTACTTGTTTTTCTTTTTCTATCTTTTTCATTTTTTTTTTATGTCTATTAAGGGAAAAGAAAAAGTTGGGGCTTCGGATAAAGAGATAAAAAGAAAATAAAAAAGAATAGAGATCCTATATATTTGGATGGACTGTGTAAATATGATTAAATCATACTCAAATTATGTGAATAAATATAAAATAAAAGTAATGATAAATTAAAATTATACATATACATGTATATATATGTATATATATATACTTTTTTTTCTTTGCTAATAAATTAAAAATTTATATACGTATATATATACATATATATATATATATATATATATATATATATATATATATATATATATATATATATATATATATATATATATATAGATGTCAATTTAAATGAAGAACCTAATAATTGCAATATAAATTGCATTATCTAAAAATTGTTTAATTAAAATAACAAAAAGAACAGTTAAATTTCGTGATACAAATTTGCATTGGAGAGAAAGTTGGGAATATAAATGAGTTTCGAAGGTGTTAAATGAAATAGAAGACTCTAGATCGAAAGGTTAAAGATAGTAAGAGAGAAAGAATGAAAGAGAAAGAGAGAAAGAGAGAGAATGAATAAATTTGCTATTCGTTGAAGCAGTGACTCATCGATCGACAACTGCAATATTGCGTTTATTCGTCGCAAAGCGAAAACGTATTGACGTGGGATTCGAAATACCATGAGATAGAGAGAAAGAGAGAAAGAGGAAAATAGAGATCGTTCGATACGTTTATTATAGGTATATTGCGAATTGCGTTAAGTAGAGGCGTTAACGTTGTTCGAACTATATAAACTCTTCGTATTCACGCGTACGAGATCGTTAATTTTATTTTATCCAACCCATCGAAGTCGGTTTACATTGCAATTATTTGATTAAAGGACATCGCGATTGTATATGCTCTCATCTTGTATTGTATGACAAATTTTCACAAATTAAAATTGACGTGATCGTATAACATATGTATTATTGTTAAACTTGTTTCTTATTATACGTATTTCTATCGATTTTTTAAATGAAGCTTGAAAAATTATCTAAATTTGTTTTTAAACATAAATGAAACACAAACGAAATTATATTGCATACAGTTCTGTTAAATTTTGTTTCGGAGGTATTGTGTTTTTTTTTTTTTATTTTTTTAATTTCGGAATTTGTTTATAAAGAAATATTTTTAATATTTGTTGAACGAACAAAACGTGCAATTAATTTGCCTATCTATTTATATATATGTACACACACAAACGCATATAGTTTCTATAATATATCGTTTAATCAAAACATTAGTTTAGAACATAATTTAGAGATCGTCCAATAAGAAATACGCGTTAATAGCGAAGATAAATCCATTTCATTTTTTAATGCAATCATACGATAAAACAAATATACAAAGTATTCGATTAAAATAGAAACGTCGGAATATTTATAAATTCATGTTTAAAGAAATAATATAAAACATTTTTCGTTTGAATTATTATTTTTTTCTTAAGGATAAATCCCGTTTATTTTTTGATAAATAATTTCAAATATACAGATGCGTTTGTGTGTTTCCGTGTCTGTCTCTATGTATTCCATCATAATGCATCTTTTCAGACAGAAAACTATTCGAAGTACGTGAGTGCTGTTAGATTTGGCTTTTATTCCCAGATTTAAAAACGAGAGAAATCGTTCGGGTTATCAGAGAAAAGGTTTGAACAGAAGGGAATGTTAACGCCGTTGGTAAAAGCACACATATACCTAATAGTCCGTATATTAAGGTAGGAATTTTCCGATAAAAATGCCATATATTTTACACACTTTCATTACGATGAAAATATCATAGGAAGGAAATTTGCTAAAATTGGCCTTTTCGTAAAATTACACTAGTAAAAATATTAATAGATATCTCGATTCGATTGAACAGCGTTGATTTCGTTTTCCTTTTTTTTTTCCTTCTTCTCTTTCTTCCTTTTTTTTTAAGCGGAGGGGAATTTTCTTCTTTTTCTTCTTTTTTTTTTTCTATACGATACGTTTCACAGAAACAAATCCATTATATATAAAATTATATATAAAAGGAAAAAACGAATAAAACAAAATAAAAAAAAAAAAGAAAAATAAAAACGACAGATCGCCGAACGTAACTATCTGTATTTTATTTGTTTTATATGCCTCGAAAAACTCCGACTCGCGATTTCATAATTGACGTAATTATTTCATACTTTCGTACGTGCGTTTTTTACCCGATGAATTTTTGGATCCGCGAGAAATTTCGCGAATAATTTTTACGTATGTATCTGTAAACTCTCGTATTATTCAAAGTCGTATCGTCCACTGGAAATGGCACGCAAGAAATTTCATTATTACGAACATCTCGTGGAAAATTGCAAGCATGGTTCTACGTCGTGAAGAAAAAAAGAAAGAAGAAAAAGAAAGAGAAAAGAGAGAAAGAGAGAGAGAGAGAGAGAGAGAGAGAGAGAGAGAGAGAGAGAGAGAGAAAAGATAATCTTTTCCCTTTTTTCTCTGTTCTCAACATTAAAAGTAGGAAATGAAAATGTTGTTCTTTACATTGTGAATGATCTAGTGTGGGATAATATTTACTTAATTTAAGATGAATTTACTGATTTGGTTTATACGCACTGTAATTAAAAATATACAAATCTTACTGATTATTGTTAATTAAAAAAATATAAATGTGTACATACATATGGATACGTACATACATACATATATATGTTTAAATTTCAAATAGAATATTTATTTAAATTAAAAATATATTTATCGTAATTTTATTAATTTATATATAAAAAATTATTTATACTGATATAATACAAATGTAATGACTTTTACAATAAATAATCTCTAACATTGCTCATTAAATATAATTGCAGTATAAATATAATTGAAGTAAATCATATAAAACAAAAATAAATAAATAAATATATATATAATACTTCAAAGAAAACATAACTTTTCGTTTGATCCTACAATAAATATAATTAATTTCACTTCGTTCTTTTTCCTTTTCAATTTTTTCTTTTCTTTTCTTTTACTTTCTTCTTTTTTTCAACCCGATATCAAAGACATCGATAAATTCTCTTTGATTATTATTTCATAGTCAAGCGACGTGACATTTTATCACACTAAAGAATCTTTTCGGTAATGAACGTCATTCTTCGTTATATTATTGCTTAGCACGTTTTCTACCGAACGAACGTTTCATCCCTTTTTTTCTTTTTTTTTTTCGTTTCCCTCTTTTCCTTCTTTCCTTTCTTTCTTTTTTTCTCTTTATATTTTCTTTTCGTTTCTTCTCCTTTTATTTATTTATGTCTCTAGTGTCACTCTTTTCTTCCATTGGAAAGAACATGTCTATTCTCTTCTCGAGCGAATGAAATTCAAGGCGCCATACGAAGTCCCCGAGTTCAGCTGCAACTTAGCTATACACAGTACGAAAATAAACTATTTATGAATCATTCCGAGAATACACATAATTCCCTGTGCTCTCTCTCTCTTTCTCTCTCTCTCTCTCTCTCTCTCTCTCTCTCTCTCTCTATTTCTCTCTTGCTTCTTTGCTTTTTCTCCCTCTTTCTCTCTTTCTCCCTTGCTTCTTTGCTCTCTCTCTCTCTCTCTCTTTTTCTCTTTCACACTCGTAAGCACGCACTCTCTGTTCATTTAACGCATTCGTGTCGTGAGGTTACGTTTTATTTTGGTACGTACTTTTGACTCTAATGACTTTTTTCTTTTTCTTTACTATTTTTTTTCTTTTTTCAATTTTATCCTCTCTCTCTCTCTTTCTCTCTATCTATCTATCTATCTATCTATCTATCTATCTTTCTTTCCTATCCTTGTTTTCGTTCTCTTTTTATTTTTCTCTCTCTTGCCTTTTTAAATGCATCGACGCATACTCTTTCTTTCTCTCTCTTTTTCTCCTTCTTTCTCTTTTCCTCTTTTCTATACATAGAAAGTTCCGCCGACTTAAAATGCATCTACTATTATTTCGAAATAAATAGAATCTTTGAAATAGAATAGACAAAACTTTTATCGAACATTTCATTCTCGGTATATCGTTTGAAGAAAATAATAATAAATTGTTATTTGTTGTACACTCTCATTTTATATTATCGTAAAACGCCATAACGTTTTTCTTTGTTTCTTTCAATGGCTAATTATTTGTAAAAAGAAAACGACAATTTTTCAAAGAAAACATACGCGACTTTTTGGATACATTTAATATCAAATACACGTTTATTAAATGTTGTATAAATGCGTATGTATTGTTATATAAAATAATTGTTATTTATTTTATAGTTTCATTTTATATTATTATAAGGAAAAGTTTCCTCCGTTCGTTCAATGGATAATTATTTATAAATAAACAACATTTTTGGGATAAAACATTGCTATTTTAGGATACATTTAATATTGCATACACGTACACACACGTGTATACTAATAATTGTTATTCATTGTAAAATTTTTCATTTTCTATTATTTACACGTGAAAAGTTTCGTTCTTTCGTACAATGGATAATTATTAAAAACAAAAAAAAAAATCATTTTTTAAATAAAAACAGACACAACTTTTTGAATACATTCGATGCAAGTGTATACATTGTTATAGAAAATAATTGTTATTTGTTTTATTCTTTCATTCTTTATATCCCGTACACATGAAGAACATACACATTTTGTTCATTTAATAAATAATTATTATCGTAAAATAAACACGTTTTTTTCCCCCTTTCATTTTGATTTTGATTTTATTTCTTCTCCTCTTTTTTTTCACTTCAAACGAAATCAAACGAGATAGAAGAAACTTCTTCTTTTTTGTTTTTCTATCGAATTTTATCGAATATGTTAAGCAAACGAAATAAATAAAACATTCGAGTTGTATGTTTGAGTTTGTTAAATGTTTGTTTAAATGTTAATTACCAGCCGTATACAATTATAGTTCTAATCGGTAAAGTTATCTCATGACGTGGCATAATTTTCCCTACGATATAAACTGACGATTTTCCAAATTTCTCTCGTAACATTATACACGTTCTATAAATGAAATTAAGCTTAACGCGTCGGATTAAGAGGACAGAGTTTGGTTAACTCCATCTCGTATAATTTTCGTTAAATTCGCTGTCATATAATTATCTCTTTCTGTACACACGAACGAGAAACATCGAGCTATAGGAGAGTTCGTAGGAGAGGGGAGGTTATGGTGGTGTTATGAGAGAAGAAGGACTTCTATTCGTGATTATAGTGAGAATATATACGTATGAGAAGCTCATACCCGTTTCTACTTCCTATTTATACGTTTTACCCTTTCTCTCTCTCTTTCTCTCTCTCTCTCTCTCTATCTCTTGTATATTTTCTTAGGTTTATCAAAACAGCTCTCGAAAATGGTTAGGAAGTTAATATAGTTTGTTTATTATGATTTATGATTATTATGATTATTATATGAATTATGATTATTACTTACTTGAAATTCTTCTTCTCTAGAGTAGTTTCTACGCTGATTAAAACCGATTAATCTTCTGATAATGTATATTTTTCGTTATTAATTATTCACCAAAAAAAGAAGACTGTTACGTGGAGTTAAATTTATTCGTTTGAATTGATTGGACGTGGAGGATGGCGCCACTGTTCGGTCAAAGTTTCGTTTCCATAAATAATTAACAAGAAATATTTGTTAAAGTTAATCGTATAATATAATTGATTATATATGATCGTGTAATTAATTGTATGTGTATCAAAGATCGTTGTTACGATTAGAAATATTTGCAAATATTTTTATGACGTACGTGTATTTATCCGTAGAAAAATCGAAGAAGAAAGAAGGTCGATAATTTCAGTCGGTAAATAGTAGGATAACAGTTGGTAATGAATGAATGATGAAACAAGGATAATCGACACTGTTTTCCTTTTCTAAGTTACCTACTGTCAGTAATAAAAGCGATTTGAAAATTTTTTACGCTCTTAGAATTCTCTTTTCCTTGTATTTTTCTAATATCCTAAGAGAATTTTTGATTCCCAACGAGGTATCCTATCGTGATAAAGTCGAATGTCGTGCTCGTTCGTTAAATGACTTTCCATTATCGTTAAATTCGTTTGGTATCGTCGTTAAGTCTTATTAACTTAACTAGCTTCGTCCCTTTAACATTCGAAGTTTACTAATCAACTAAATTAAAGAACGATCATCTTAATTAAATGGCTCGAATATAAACACTCCAATCAAAACTACTCGTAAAACAAATAAATTAGAAAAAAAAGATCTAAGTTATAACGACGATATATTATATATATATATCAATTATAAATTATACGTAATAAGAATTAATTAATCTTTTTTCACCAAGAGGGTAGTTCGATTCATACGCAAATTCGTTTAATTTACAAATACGTGATAAACATTACATTAAAAAAAAAAAAAAAAAAAAAAAACGAGAGAATGACCGAAATAACGATCCATCGTGTTCTTGTCTTTTTTTCAAAATGAATAAATAAATAAATAAATAAATAAATAAGTAAATTGATCATATATTGTTTGAAGGATCGTTCGATTTGACCCACAGAATTAACGATTCGTAGTTAGGACTACCTTACAATGCTTCGATTTAGTACACACTCACCATTATATATGTCATACACATAGAAACACATACACACACGCAAAACATTTATCAAATTCGTGTAGTGTCACATGCGCACGCGTAACTCTCGTCCAAATCTCTCATTCTCTCTCCCTCTCCCTCTTTCACTCTCACACATACACGTGCGCGCGTGCGCTCTACTTACACCTGTAAAATAATACGCACGATATCACCGACTCAAACAGAAACTGATACGTCGAAATGTTCTGTTGGCAGCCAAATCTCGCCAATTGTTTTTCTTTCTTTCTTTTTTAGTCTCTTTCTTTCAGTGTACATATATATGTACTTACCTGCCCCACCCTTTTACCTTTCATCCCGTTAGATCATATCCTTTTCGATAAAGAAATGTTTCCTATCGGAAAAAGATTAGGAATAAGATCATTTTGGACAATAACATTTTCTTTAAAAAATTGATTAGATCTGAATTGTCAATGTTAATAGGATTATTATTTGTAGGATTATTATTTATAGGATTGTTATTTATAATCTTTTTTACAGGAATGATTGCGATGCTGTCTAAATCTGTTTGAAACGAGGTAATATTGATCGGGACGTATTTTAAGTATATGATTTTATTTTATTTTATTTTATTTTATTTTATTTTATTTTTTTTTTTTGGTAGTAATTGTACAATTGATCGTAATTTTGGTTAGACTAAAAAAGTTTCTTGTTTAAAGTTATCGACAAAATTATAGTTTAAAATTATAGTTAATTTATAGCTTACGATTAATGTAATTAATTTTTATCGATCTAGATTCTGATGAGAATGTAATTAATTCGTAAACGGACGATAAAAAATAAATTTAGGTCGATTGCTTTGATTTTTCTTTTTTCTTTCCTTCTTTTCTCGTTTAAAATAAATCGACCAACAAATGTTTCGTAAATCGTTCTACTTTTTGACGAGAAATTTAGTGGAATGTAAATGAACGATAAATTTCGCCAATAAAATGACCCGTTTAGTTACACGATAAATAAATAACAAATGACTTACAAAATTCTTTTAGATTTTGATAAACAAAAGATTCATCGATTTTTAAAATCAATTTCCAAACGAAGATTAAATTAAACCAAACTAATAATACCAAAGATTGTAAATAATTAAATCCAAAAGATGATTTGAGCCGGCTAAGATTTTGCTTATAAAAAAAAGGAAGAAAAATAAAAGAAGACAAAATTGATAGACCTTTGAAACGAACAAAACGAAAAATCGACAAGAAACGATTTCCAAACGAATCTCGACAATAATAAATGAACTCAATGCGATCCTGAAAAATTACGATTCTTGATGTACTTACTCCCCGACGTATTGTTTCTACCAGCGAATGTCGAAAAAAAATAGAAAAAAGAGAACAAAGAAATAAAGAAAGAAAACGAAGAAGATGGAAAAAAAATTAAATAAAAAAAAAGAAGAAAAGAAAAGAAAAGAAAAAAAAACAAAAATAAAAACCAGAAAGAAAGAAAGAAAGAAAGAAAGAAAGAAGAAAAAGACCGAAAGGATATACAAGAGATTTCCAGCTATTTTAATGTAACCCTAACGCTATAATATTTTAGTTACGACCTCGTGGCACCGTACGTTGAGCCATCATCGAAACGAACGTACTCCCTTACGTACTACCACCCGTCGTCAACCCCCATCTACCTTAACCACCCCTTTCTACCTACTACCCCTTATCACCCCCACCAACACCATCTTCCACTTTCTACCCCTTGTATTTTCTATCGAATGTGCGCGGGCGCACTGACACTCGAAGAAGAAGATAGTATAGTATAGTATATAAGTGAACAAGCTTTTGGGGCGCAAGCGCTTATGTGGTCCAAGTATGCTCGCGCACACTGACTTCGAAGGTACGCGTAGAATATTATATATAGTTGGTTAGGTATGTATTTGTATATACGTACATAAACGTACATAAACCTACATATATATATATATAAACGTATGTATATGTATATACAGGTCGAATAGACTAGTGGGTGTTTTCGGTTCGTACACATCTAAAGTTGTTCCTTATCCGAGCGTGTTAACGGGCCGACACCAACAACGGAAATGAAGGGTGAAGAGAGAAAGAAGAAGAAGAGGAGAAGGGAGAGAAAGGAGGAGGAGGAGGAGGAGAAGAAGAAGAACGTCCCTCGTAACGCTCGTCGAGTTCTGGAACTCGAGGATTTGGACGAAGCCTTCTCGAACGAGGGTGGGTGAAGGGATGAAAGAGGAAGGGCGAAGGGAAAGAGGGTGGAGATGAAATTGGAGTGGGGATTGCGAACGAGGGGTTTGGTCGAAGCGAAGAAGAAGCTTACTTACCTTTTT
>NC_057695.1:5094471-5099471 GCF_014466175.1 Vespula pensylvanica
TCTCTCTCTCTCTCTCTCTCTCTCTCTCTCTCTATCTTTCTTTGTTTCTCTTTTCCTTTTTTCTTTCTTTTTGTTCTTCCCTTTTTTTCTCTCTCCTTTCTTTTTCACTGTTTCGACTAAGACTCTCTTGTGTGTATCAGATCTAAATGAAAAGTTGTGTCAGTTTAATAATACATTTTTTATATATGTGTGTGTGTGTGTGTGTAGATGTGTGTGAAATATTTATGAGAACGTTTGTACTGTAAGGTCATTTTATTTAGTATCATAAAATAAAAATCACGTACGTAAAAAGTTTGATTAAAAAAATTTTACGCTTACATGTACGAGTGTATATATAGAGATAGAGACACACACGTGTATATATGAGATAGCAAAGGGTTAATATTTAACCAATGTCACTTTTATATTATTTTATTGACCCTTTCCTTTACTTTGCGAGGTCACTTAATTTGAGGTTTAATAATAAAAAATAAATCATTGATAGACAGTAACGATTGAGAAATATAGTCTCTATGTTACATCCATAAATGAGATATCACAGGGATTTATATTTAATGGACTCTCATTAATTTGTATTAATGTAATAAAAAAACATTACCATTATATTATCGAATCAAAATGATTTCTTTCCTCTTGAGAGTGCTGCGAATCCGTTCAAAGAAAAAAAAAAAAAAAAAAAAGGAAACAGAAGAATGAAAAAGAAAAAGTAAAAAAAAAGATCCCCGACATCTTCGTTAGACACGACCGATCGCCGACAAATCGTCGATCAAGGTGAAAATAAGCGAAGGAAAAAAGAGAAGAAAGGAAAAGACAAAAAAAGAAAAGAAAGAAAAGAAAAGGACATATGAGAAAGGTTTAGTAAGTTAGGCTTCGGGTTCTCCTGACGATTTACGAGACATTTGGCGGGAACGTATTTAGGTCAGCTTGTTCATTGGCGAGGGACTATGAATTAGGCTTTTTCCCTTTCTTCTCTCTCTTTCCTACTTTTCTACTCATACGTTCGAAGAAATGATTGTCGAGATCGTCTATTTGAGAATACTCTCTCTCTCTCTGTCTCTCTCTCTCTCTCTCTCTCTCTTTATCTCCCAGTTTAGTGGTAGGGTCTTCGAATGGGAGGGGTCAGGCCGACGAGGTAGTTCCAGTTACTACTGCTGCTGCTGCTGCTGCTGCTGCTGCTGCTGCTGCTGATACTGCTGGTACTGCTACTAGCGGTGGTACTGCTAATGCTGGTGCTGGTGCCGGTGCTGGTGCCGGTGGTTGTAGGACGTTCGATAATCGAGCATTCGGTTCTGCGTTTCGAGTGCAGAGAGACGTCGGAACTTTCGAGGGTGGTATCGGTTATATAGTCAATTTCCGAATACCGGAAGGAGTACTTAACGTTACTGCGTTAACTCAAACACATGTAGTCCATTACGTAGATCTGATTCATTTCCTCGACACCTTTGATATATAGGTGTCCTTCGGATAAATCGATTCGAAATAAATATTATTATTATTATTATTATTATTATTATTATTATTATTATTATTATTATTATTATTATTATTATTATTCTTGGCCTATTTGAATGGAGTCATAGAATAAAAGGAATATAATAATGGTCTGATTGGTAATATGATTTATTCGTTTGATTGGTATTCGTTGGCTTTTATTTTCTCTTTTCTTCTTACTCCTCTTCCTCCTCCTTTTCTTCTTCTGCTTTTTTCTTTTCTTTTTTTTTTTGTTACTTATCACTTTTCGTTTACGTCGAATTATTACTTTTCGCGATATAAAATATTCCGTGACGTGTGTAACGAGTATCGATTTTAGAAGCTCACGCATAGACATTTTATTTGTTTTACGAGACGTCAATGTCAATCGCGATAGGATACGTTCTATACATGTATATATATAGGATATATATATATATATAGATATACATATATGTATGTGCTTATACCAATAGTTATATCAAAATAATATACATATATATATGTATCTATGTAAATATTATTACACAAGCGAAAATGTTTTTCTTTTTTTCACCCCTCTTTTTTCTTTTTCTTTTTTCTCCTCTTTTTTTTTTAATGAAAATCAAACATAAATATATTTATTTTTACTGCTTGCAATCTTACATATACTTGTATTAAGGAGATAATATTTGAAAGTAAAATTGTTAAAGGTAACGTGATACGAAGTTCGAAGTGTTTGAGAGTGTTTTTAAGAAACGCTTCGTTACGTCCCAGAGGTCGTTACTGTTATTAACGAGTAACGAGAAAACCCGAAAACGACACGAGAGCTCGAATTTGTTTCTAAGATAATTTTCTTTTATATTTTTTGTTCCTTCCTTTCTCTCTCTCTCTCTCGTTTTCTTTTTTTTTCTATTTATCTATTTATCTCTCTTTCTCTTTCTCTTTTTCTTTTTCTTTCTGCAAAGTAATTATTTTTCTGTGTAAGTCGATCCCTTCTCGGTGTATACATAATTCATTCAGTTAAAGCTTAGGATAGTTTATTCGTCACATTAAGTCTAAATTATTGGTGAGAACGTTACTATGAGTGAGCTAATATCTTCCTGTCCGTGTGGTATATGTGTTTGTGCGCGTGTGTATGTAAAAAAGCGTTTAAAAATAAACCCTTTAATAAACGATTTATTTTTAGAATTAAATAGTATATAACTACAGTGCTTTGTAATGAAAATTACACAATTCTTTTTTTTTTTGCATATTAAACCACATTAAATATTAATACATGCATTGTATTTATGAGTTTTGAAAGAAAAATTCTTTTAACAACCTAGCTATTTATCTAAGATTTTTTTTTGGTATTTTTATATATATATATGTGTGTGTGTGTGTGTGTGTGTGTGTCTGTGTGTGATGAAAGTCGTTCTTAATTAGAATTAGGATAATATCGTTTGTTTGATTATAAAATGACTCCTAATTACTCGGGATTTTTGATAGCTGATCGACTGTCGTTCCTCCTTTTTTACAAAAAATAAAAAAAAAGAAAGAACAAAAAAAGCTCGAACGATCCTCTCTAGATTCGAATTTCGGTCATGGACTAGTTAACTTTCACGCTTCCTTAGCTCGTGTGCCCGTTATCGATCACGAAAGAAAGCGCCATGCGGTTAAGTTCATAGGCACATACAAGTTGAAAGAAGGATAGAGATATACAATCGTTGCAAATATCCATCACATAAAAAGTTATAAATATTTTATTGTATTTAAAAAAAAAAAAGAGAAAATAAAAAAAGAAAGAAACAAAAGAAAATTTATCTTATTACGACGAAGAGAAGAATAATTTCTTTTTCTTGTAATAATTACAAATATGATTCGTTTATTATCGATCGAGATTTTATTTAAATTGCTATTAATATTTATCGGTAAGATATGTCTGTTGTATATTGATTTTTCTTTTTTTGCTTTTTGCATTCTAAACGATCGTTTGAAGAAATGAAGTAGTTAAAAAAAGAATGAAAAGATGAAAAAAAGAAAAAGAAGCCACGTGATAATTAGCGAAAGAACGACGTAACGTGGAGAGTGTCGACGAGCGTTGAAGTTGCGTGCGCGAGTTATCTCACGGTGAGATTCTATTTAGATAACACGCAGTCGCGACAATGTTGCTTTGCTTTTGCGTAGGCCGTAGAGAAACGTGTTCACGTTTTGTATGTACACTTATGTATATATATATATATGTACATACGTATGTATATATGTATTTATGTATGTACATATATATATGTGTGTGTGTAGATATGTACGTATATATATATATATAAGTATATGAAACTGAACTAGCTTTGTATCTTCATACGTTCGAAAGAATTTTCGTTAGAATAGAATAAGAAAAGAGAAAGGCAAACAAAAGAAAAAGCAAAAATGTGATCCAATAATTTACAACATTTTGTCGTAAATCTATCGTTTCTGTTTTCTTTATCGTTCTGTATTTCATAGATTAAAAATGTTTGAAGATCGATCTGAAAGATTGGATGGTTTATTCAATTCGTTAGAACGTTTCAGACTCTACGTTTGCATCGATTTTGAGCGATTCTTGAAAAAGTAAACCACGTTGATAGAAACGACAAAAGCGAACGTAAAGGAAGAAGATTGGATAAACAAAAGGACAAGCAACGTTGAGAAACGGATTTTATGAGAAAAATAAATGTTCTTTAATAAAATCAATCGTCGAACTACAGGACAGAGTATACGTCAAAATGATACGCGAACGAGATAAATAAGAGAGAGAGAGAGAGAGAGAGAGAGAGAGAGAGAGAGAAAGTCAAATAAAAATCATTCGTAAAAATTGATAAATTCGTCTTACCGACATACATTATTCTTCAGATTATTCCTTTAACAAATCAAGTAAAAACGTGTATCTCCAATCAACCGATCGCGCACTAGAAACGATTAATTAAAGAACATGCGATTAAATCGTGAATAATATCGCCCGCCGCCCCACTTTACCTCTGCTCCGTCTCTCCGTTTTTCAAAAAAAAAAAAAAAGAAAAAACGGAAAAAAAAAGAAACGAAAGTTCACGAACGCAGCGTAGCAAGAATTTGCAGATAAATCGTCGGGCGTGTATGCGTATGAGAAAAAGGAAAAAAGAGCAAATAAATAAAATAAAAGAAAAAAGAAAAGGGGAGAAAGAAAAGGAACAACGTGTTGGTAGTCGCGTGGGGTATCGAGGTAACACCCGGTATACGTGCATTCGTAGCGTAGGGTCGTAGAGAGTCGAGTCGACTCTTCGATATCGAGCGGGAGTCCCGGCGAGGACGTGCGCGCGCGCACACGCACACACGTGCGCAGATTTCCTCCTCTGCGAGCCGCCGCTAGCGCGGAGGAGAAGGATAGATGCGAATATTGAAGAGAGAAAGAGAGAAGAGGGAGAGAGGGGAGGAGAGAGAGAGATGGATAGATAGATAGATGGATAGATAGATGGATAGATAGATGGATAGATAGATAGATAAATAGATAGATAGATAGATACATAGATAGAGAAAACCACTTTAGTTTTCTCTAT
>NC_057695.1:5101971-5115492 GCF_014466175.1 Vespula pensylvanica
CAACAACTATAATAATAACAATAACGCCAGCTTTGAGAACAGTGATGAGATGAACGGAATTGGCGGATATAACGTCACCATTCATCATCATCATCACTCGAAAGTAGGCGCTGATATGGCCGAGGAAAAGGCACCACTCTTCCCCAACGATCTATTTACCGTCCAACAACGACGACGTGGCGCCGTAATACTTCACGTACTCGGTGTCGTCTATATGTTCGTCGCATTAGCGATCGTATGCGACGAGTTCTTCGTACCCTCGTTGGATGTTATCATAGAAAAACTTGAGATTGCCGATGACGTTGCTGGTGCCACCTTCATGGCTGCCGGTGGCTCCGCACCAGAACTTTTCACATCGGTCATCGGCGTCTTCGTTTCATTCGACGACGTTGGTATTGGCACCATCGTTGGATCAGCCGTATTTAATATTCTATTTGTCATCGGCATGTGCGCTATATTCTCCCGTACCGTATTATCCCTCACATGGTGGCCACTATTTCGTGATTGCACCTTCTATAGCGCAAGCCTACTCACCCTGATCTACTTCTTTCGAGACAATTATATATACTGGTACGAGGCCCTCGTGCTATTTGGATTCTACTTGGCATACGTCAGCTTCATGAAGTGGAACCAACCGATGGAGAAACTCGTCAAGAGGATACTCTACAGGAACAGGGTGACTAGGGTGAGGTCTACGGATCAGCTGATGCCCTCGGTATGTTACTAACTATTAAGCTTCTTTCTTTTCTTCTTTTTTTTCTTTACCTTTTTTTTTCTTTATCTTCTCCTTTTTTCTCCTTTCATCCTTTCTTCCATCTACACCGTCGTTCCAATCTCTCTCTACATATATATATATATATATATGTATGTATGTATGTATGTATGTGTATATATGTATGTATGCTTGACCACCATCTTTGTCCTTTCCTTTTCTTACCTTTTTCTAATATCACACAAATAACATACATATATCCATATATGCGTATGTAATATATCTACTATAAATATTATATATTATAAAACAGTGTTACATCTCGTAATATCTTCATCAGTCGCTTTCTGTTTGTTTTCTTTTTTTTTTTTTCATTCAAATTCTCAGATTTCTACCAACGAAAAAAAAGATATCGAGTGCCCTTGGACATATTTAGTGATACCATGTCGATGAGATGGAAGTTTATACTTTGAGGACGAAAGGTTGTACGAATGACTCATAATAGAAAATAAGAATAAATAATAGATATTGAGAAGGGGATCGTTTGTATGATCTTGAATTTTAGTTGGGTTTTCTTTCCTTAAAGGGAAGAACAATTATACTCGATGGATCTAACGATGGATCCACATTTAATATATACATAAATTCAACATCATAAATTCAAATTTTTTTTCGCTTTTGATTTTAATTCATCGCATAGAAAAGTCCTATGTCGTAAGTGAATAAAGGGGATCACAATTCAAGGTCATCGATAGTGCCAGAGGCCAAGCAAGTCGTCATCGTTTTAAGTTCCTTCTACTTACTTGCCTCGAGCCAATGATACTTTTAATGTACCTTAAAAGTATAGTATCTAGTTTTCGCTCTCTTTTCAAAAATTAGATATGCTATCTCTTTCTCTCTCTCTCCCTCAGATAACCCAGTTTCAAATGCCTCGTCTTTGCCCTCGAGTTTCGAAATTTTTTTTCTACGCCATACTGTTTTAACTTCTTTCTTTCTTTTCTTTTCTTTTCTTTTTTTTTTATACCCCTTTTAATCTTACATTCACATTCAAATATAAGATTGAATTTGACGTAATTCTCATTGTTCGTTTGCGTTCGATCGAAACAAAATAATGATTATTATCATATCGAGATAGCAGGTTTTATCGCAGTCGTAGAGAGGGGATAGTAATAGTCATTGTTGTACAGGAAGAGAGAATTTATTATTCCGTACTTCGAAGGCAAGTACTTCGTAGGCAACTCGCGTTTTCGAGTAGATCGATTTTGAATCCTTCGTGGGAAGTAGTAGAAGTCTGGGAAATTGGTTATTGAGAGAGGACATACTTCACCGCAATCACAATCCCGGAAGAGCTCCGTCGTCTATGTGGAGACGAGCTCGAGAGTCTAGGATCTATAGAGTCGCGGCAAGGACGCGGAAAACTTTTCTTTTTATTCTTTTCTTATCGCGTGAAATCGAGCAACGTTTCTTTGCAATCAAAGAAAGAGAAAGAGAGAGAGAGAGAGAGAGAGAGAGATCTTTTATTATTTATGCCTATCTCTTTTTTATGAGATACTTTTTGAAATTATTTCAATATTTAACAAACTTTATTAATTAATTATTATCGTATCAAAAGTTGTTCATTATCAAAATGTATAGTATATATTATTAGTATATAATAATTGTGTAATTCGATTAAAATTATTTTTGTTTCTCGTGATATTTTTAATTTAGAAATAAAATATTTTGCAAATTGGTCATAGGTCAAGTTTCGTTTGTTTATGTCGATATTTAATTTGTTTCTTTGATTATCCAGAAAGAGGAAAGAATAACTTATCGTGCAACTTAATATCAAAGTTTTTTTTTCTCTTTCTCTCTCTTGCTTTCTTCGCCCTACACTATTTTATTTTATTTTATTTTATTTTATTTTATTTTATTTTATTTTTTATTTTGTTTCCTCTAGAACGTCGCGAAATGAAATACGACGTTCGAGAAAACTTTTTGCTTAAACTCTCAACAACGAGAAAACAAATGGTTATCGGCTTTCTAATTAGAGGAAAATAACTTTTAACTGTTAACTTTCGACGATATTTCGATTTGATTGTTATATAATTTTTATTCTAGTTCGCGAGAAAGAATTCGATCTTTTCGAAAGGTTGTACATTTTTTTCTTTTTTTGTCTTCTTCTTTTTTTTTTTTATTTTAAACTTCGGACGTACCTACATATAGAATAATTTTTCTAAAGGGAGTGCGTAAACTTGCATAAACATATTTTTTTTCGTGGATTATATAGAGCTAACTGTTGGTGCTCGTTGTCATAAGTACTTCATATGTATGTGTAGGAAGCTTATCTGACATCGTGCAGATTCATTGCATTTTAAAATTTTCTCTTTTTTTTATCCCAAAGATTTATCATATTTGTGCATATTGGTATTAAATTATACATACATACATACATATATATATATATACATATATGTATATAGTATATACATTTAAATAAAAAAGATAACGTTTCTCGTTGTCCATTATAATAGAGATTAATAATAAATCGTTCATCCAAAATAAATAAATAATTTTTATCAACGTTCATTCAGATGAAAATTGATTATTTCTTAACTGACATTCGTTGAAAAAGGAATCCTTTTTTCTTTTTTATATTTTCAGGAATACAAAAAAGAAAAAGAAAAATCGATTTTAGTGAGAAAGATATAACGAACGAATATTTGAACGCAGTATGTGTGAAAATATGTAAATCAGAAACGCAATCTTCCGAAAATTCTTTTTCTTTCTTTTTTTCATCAAAAACTTATATTGTTTGTTCATGTACATATATATATATTTTTTTTTATTTAAATAAAAAAGATACAATTTTTTGTTGGATATTAAGATAACGATTAACGATAAATCATTCGTTCAAAATGAATAAACAATTTTTATCAACGTATTTTCATTTATTTGAGTGAAAATTTATTATTTCTTAAGAGACTTGCGATAACAAATTTTTGTCCATTTTTTCTTTTTTTTAATATTTTCAAGAATATCAAAAGAAATCGATGTAAGTGAGAAAGACATGGAGGATGAACGTTTGAACGAGTTACGTGAAAATATGTAAATCAGAAACGCAAATCTCGTCGTTAGAAGGCGCCAAGTAAATTGAACGATAATCCAAAAAGCCATACGTTATAACAGCCTTAATCGTGGCTTTCTTTGACATACCACCGAGTGGAAAGGGCTGGTCATAGTGATATCGTACATGTGTAACGTCTCTAAACCGCAAACGAGATCCGAAGGAATTAGAGAGAAAAGCTAGTTTAGAAACATTAACATTCGAGTCTATTTTAAAGGATTTCTCCTTAACAGTTTCTACAAAAAATTGCAATCTTCATCGAATTAGACTTGCCAATTGAATTGATTAGATCATTCGACGTTTGATTTACATTCGATATAAATAATTATAACGACACTCGGACTTATTCTATTTAAACCCTTATTCATTAATTTTATTTTCTTGTTGATATTATTATTTTTTTTTCTTTTTTAATTAATACGCTTAAAACATTTTGTTTTTATTATTCAATTATAAAACTGTTACAATCATATCTGAATAATAATTTATATTCAACGTGTGTAATCGATCGATCAGAAACGATTCGCGTACGTTATTTTTTGCATTTCTCAGATTTCTAAGCTAAGTCGAGCTAATATCACGGAATTAGAAATAAAAGTAAGAGAAATAAAGGAAATTAAAAAAAAATTTTTCCTCGGCAACTCGATAAGAACAATTAGATGAAATATCGTTTATTCGTTTAAGGAGATTAATAGAGAGAGACAGATAGATAGAAACAGAGATAGACAGAAAGAGAAAGAGAGAGAGAGAGAGAGAGAGAGAGAGAGAGAGAGAGAGAGAGAGAACAGATAAGTGTCTATCGCGATATGGAAATTGAAATTACGCACGCAAGCCTACCTTCTTCAATCCTATCCAGTACTCCAGCTTCTCATTCTCATGATATGTGTGGTGAATTAAGTTGAACGATAATCCGCAGACGTGGTTCAGCCGGATCAACTGTAATTATTGCAGTTAAACGTAGGACACGCTCACTCTAACCGCAAACTAATGACTGCCTCTTGCTACAACATTTTGGCTGAATATGTGTACTGTGTTATTGCTTGACCTACCTCTGTATCTCTCTCTCTCTCTCTCTCTTTCTCTTTCTCTATGTTTTTCTCTCCCTCTCTCTCTCTCTCTCTCTCTCTCTCTCTATGTTTTTCTCTCCCTCTCTCTATATTTACCTTTCTTTCATTTTCTTTTTTTCTATTGCTCTATACATATCGAAGACATTTTTCTTCGAAATCTTCGTCTAGTCCTTTTAACCTTCTGAATCAGATAATATTATTGATATTTCAATTATTTTCTTTCCGAAGCTTTCGTTTCAGTCTTGAAAAGTTGGTATAACATTACAAATCAGATAATATCTTTCTCGAGAAATAGATATATATGATATATATATATTTTTTTTTCTATCAAAATTGTTTTTAATAGGATTAATTAAAATGGTCTAATCGCTACTTTTCTTTCTTTTAATCAATACGTTTTCGATTATAAAATAAATTTGGTAAATTCTTTTCTGTCTTCTCTTTTCTTTTTTCTTCTTTACTGAAAGGTAAATATAAATTAATACTTAATCTCGACCGAAAACGTTTAACAATTTAACATATTGTTTTATATCGATACAAATTTTCAATCACGATTGATAGAACGTGTTAAAGAGATAAACTAAAATAGGCTAATGGTTTGAAACTAATTTCGCGTTGGTTAAGTCAGAGTATAACGTTTTGAAAATAAAAAAAAAATGAACGTTTAACCGGTCTCGTTATCCACGAAAATGATAAGAGCAAAAACGAGGAAAGGCGCGTGTTCCGCAACTTTATTGTAATTTCCTCGGGGAGTTGGCTTTTAGAGTCAGTCGCATCCCCGTGAGCATCTTAATTGAAAGCTTCAGGCCAATCTTCCAGGTTCACTATTAACGAGATTGTTTTTACCAATGAGAGGACGAGCAATTTCAACATTTACAGGCCTTTTTCAAGACTTAACGAAGATTTTCAGCTAATCTATATCGTTTACAGTCTGAAGCAAATAGTAATTATTTAAAAATCAGTATATTGTTTCTTTTTCTTTTTTTTGTTTTTTTTTTTATTCACTTTCATATATACAGATAATACAGAACGGTGAAAGAAAGTTTCTAGGTGATTTTGGAGCAATTGATTTTTAAAAATCACTTAGAATTTTTTGGCCTAGATATAAATCGGACCTTTATAATATATCCGATTAACGATTATTAATTTTTTTTCTTTCCTTCTTTTTATCGACGTAATTTATATTTACTATCATACCACATTCCGAGAGATATTGGCGTAATATAATAATAATAGTAATAACACAAAATCCATTTGGATGCAAACGTCATTTATATTAATTCAATGCTTATTCTTTTATTTGCGCTATATGTGTTATCTCTAATTATCATTTCACTTTTCTTTCTTCTTTCTGCTTCCATCTCATCGATTTATTATAAATACGAAAATAAGATAATGACGAATAAATCCTTTTCTATTCTTGTCTTTTAATACATTTCACTTCCTACCAGAACCCATGTAAATATAAATGCAGCGGAATTCTATATTACATTCTATAGATGAAGACTGATTTGTATCATTGAAAACAGTTCTATTCATTTTCCATTGAGAAGTCGGTCGTTGTGAATTAGTCAGGTTACGTATTGCCAATTATCAAACTGTACCTATAATTATCATAGTAATCGTACACACGTTTATTATGAAAACGAATCATTCCGAAGGTGCATGCCATTGAATCGTTATTATCGTTATCATTATTACTGTTATTACATCTTATCGATCTCTGATGTCATCATTATCATCATCATCATCATCATCATCATCATCATCATCATCATTATCATCAAAATTCCGCTGCATTGATGCTTCTCGACGAAAGCTACTTCTTCTTTTTTCTTTTTCTTTTCTTTTTTCTTTTTTTGATTCTTTCTTCTGTCTCTTGTTCTTCTTTCTTTTTCATTTATTTCCCATATAGAGAAAATAAAAGGGAGCCAATTCACTCAGTTATTCCAAGCTTTCAAATAAACACAAACACAACTAAAAACATTTGCGTATGTACGATTCGATGTGAACCGCTTTCGTAAAGCACTGCACTTATTGTATAATCGTTTCTCTCTGTTGTAAGCCTGATTATCGAAAAATAGAGAAAAAAAATAAAAATGAATAAAAAGAAACAAGAAAAGAAAAAAGAAATAAAAACAGACAAAAAAGGAACGAAAAATAGCCCGTCAAAAAAAAAAGTACGAGAAGAAAAGAGGAAAAAGAAGAAGAGGAAGTGAAGGAGGAGGAGAAGAAGAAGACCAAAAAAAGGAAAAGGAAAAATTAATAAAAAAAAAGAATTACAAAATATGTATTAAATTTGACTGGCATAATTGTGATTGTAACTGGGTGTTTCTTGCTTGCAGCACCAGAGCGCCGCCCAAGCATTGGTGAGTTGCATGTCTCTCTTTTTCTCATTCTAATTCTTCTGTTTCATCTTTTTATCTTTCTATCTTTTTTTCTCTTTTTCTCTTTCTCTCTTTATCTATCTGTCTGTCTGTCTGTCTGTCTGTCTGTCTATCTGTCACTTTACCACTTCGCCTTTCTCTATCTCTCTTTTCGCCTATCTTTTCATTTTCCTCAATTTTCGTTTAATACGAGATCCAACGATAACGTAATGAAACTGTTCTCCGTTCATTTGACTTGGTAAACCATTCAGTACGTTTAACCACTTGCACACTTGACAATTGATTCAGTGATGCGCGTGACCAAATAGTTTACAGTGTCTAATTCGAAACTCAAAGTAGTCATTTCTATCCACATTGTAAATGAACGTATGACAATAATTCTCTTTATTAATATATTTTCTTCTAGGATGATAAGTTTCGAAAGCGATGGGAAATGTGGAACACAATCAGACATTTCTTCCATTTTTCAAATAATTTCGTTGTTGAGTTCTTCTTTTCTTTTCTTTTTTTCTTTGCTTTACTTTGCATTCCACATGTATTGTACTTCGAACTTTCTTTGACGGTCTCTTTCTAGTTTTCTTTTTTTTTTCTTTTTTCCTTTTCTTCATTTTTTTGAACACTATCACCGAACGATATCACTGACTCGCTTTTTATTTTGAGAGAAAGAAAGAGAGAGAGAGAGAGAGAGAGAGAAAGGAACAAAGAAATAATATTATTTTAATAGTACATTTTTATTTGTATTATTTGTACTACCTTGATTACAATTTAAAAAAATATATATATAAAATTGAGAAAAAATTGTGCAGTAAACATACTTATATCGATGCAAGGTCGTATTTTACACGATTTACTGTTTTCGAACAATAGAATTTCAATCTTTCTCTTGTCACGCGTGTTGTTCATATTTTTCAGACAAGCAATCATCCAAGTGAGTATTTCTTCGCGTCGTTTCAAATCTTGAGAAAAATAACTATCGGCGTGCGTAAACACGTCAATTCAAGCGCAAGTGGTTAAGATTGATCATGTTTAACCTTGATCCTTCCTCTACCTCTTAACTAACACCCAGTGACTTTTAATTCATTTTTAACACGTTATGGACGGATGTACGACGGAATATCTCACGCGTATTGTATTGTGTTGTTAAAAGGACTGTTCACATGATATCTCGTATTTCTTACTTAGCACAAGTTAAAAGGAAACAAGGGAAAAAATTAGATGGTTAATTGAAAACGTTTAATGTATTAGAAACGATATATCTGATCCGCAACGTGTTAAATAGCTGCACGACGTCTTAAAAAATGTACGTATTTCATGCTCTAACGATAACGTTAATTCATATTTCTTAATCATTCCAAGCTTGTTTTTTTATTTTCGAAAGTTAAATTGCTAACGAAAGGAGAACGTTTTGAAACTGTTGAGGTCGTTCAGTGAGACTCATAAAACAAGCCTTAAACTGCATTCCAGTGTTTTAGAAATGAGTTCTAGAAATGTTACGAACAATGGTAGTTAATGTGTGCTCGGGAAAAGAAAATTATGTTTGTATGTTAATATTGAGCACGTTTGAATGTATATAATTAGATACGAATTTTACTTCGAATTTTACATCATTATTATTATTATTACTATTATTATCGCGATCTTTAAATTAAGAATTTTTAATATGAAACTTCATTTTCTTTTCTTTCTTGTCTGTTTTTTTTTCTTTATTCTTTTTTCTAGTTCTTTCTTTCTTTTCTTTTTTCTTTCTTTTCTTTGAAGAACAGTCTCAACATTAATTCTAATTTATAACCAGGCTTCGTATATCCCTCTAACCTTTTTATTGGCTCTTTCCGTTTTATAATGAATTGAAAGAAATGGCGCAGAATTTTGCAGAGAAGACAAAAAAAGAAAAAAGAAAGGATTTTCATTTGATATACTCAATTCTAATTCGACTTGGCTGCACGTGACGCTTAACGTGTACTCACGTAAATCATCCCCTTCTGACTGCAAGTGCATCCTCTTTTGCATGATAATCCAAATGCGTGGGTATGTAAGTGTATGAGTTTCGTAAACGTGTACATGTGCGTGCATTTCGAATAGAATGCGTATAGCATGCATAAATTAAAAATGAACTGTTTTAGTGCGCTTACAAGAATGTACGTTTTCTTTTTTTTCTACACTTGCAATGTTATTTATTAACTTTATATATCCGCTATTTTCTTTTTCTTTTAATTCTTTCTCTTTCTTTCACATATATACACACATGCTGTTTATAAAAAAGAACGTAATGTGTTATTTGAATATTGAACGTTGTTTATCAATATTATCTGCCTATTTTCGTTTTTAACGTTAATAATTATAGTATCATAAACAACCGTTTACTTGCATGCTGCGATTAACTTTATCGTTTTTATATATTTTATATATTTTTTATTAATATTGTTTATCCTTTTTTCTGTTTCTTTTTTATTTTCAACGCCTATATCATAATAATCGATAAGTAATGTTTCACTCTTTACGTACTTTATATTACATTTTTTTTCTTTTTTTATTTTGCACGAAACTTTCAATTGTAATTGATTTAGTTTTTTCAAATTCAATGACAAAACAAACTTCTTTATACACATAAGCTACAATAAATTACATTGCCATTGTCACACACTGATCATTGTCAAGAATTAACAGATATAATAATTAACATAAAGTTAATTTAAAAACTTTATCAGATATTGTGTAGTGCTTCGAAACTTTTTTCGTTGATGACTACTTTTCAGAGTTAAAGAGATTGTTGAATTTTGTTAAAAAAAAAAAAAAAAAAAAAAGAAGAAAAAAGAGAAAAAGGAAACGTCACATTCGACACGTACGAAATTATTTATTCGGTTTAAAGCAAGGTGTATGTATATACATATATACATATAAGAAACATTGGATCACACTTTTCGTGTGTCGTTCAATGAGCAACGAATCCGAATTCGTTCTCCCCCACTTTAACTCGTATGCTACGAAATAATTTACTCCTGATGGACGCCAGGGAAAATCCAATCGCACGGATAATCGAATTGTCGGCTCGATGGATCGGAGAGTATCTTCTCTTTCTCGGTTAGTCTTTCTCCCCAACGATAAAGAGAGTGTGATAGAGAGAGAAAGAGAAAAACAGAGCAACAGAGAGAGAGAGAGAGACTGTTTTTTCTCTCTCTCTCTCTGTCTTTATCTCTCTCTCTCTGTGTCTCTCTTTTTCCTTCCTTCCTTTTTTATATCGACGGATTAGAACGTTCATTCGCCTGTGAATCGAGACGACTATGGCAGAGAAAAATTTCGTTTGGCCCATTGCTGTTCGCGTTTATCGATCCAGGCCAATCCTATTGTCGTTAAGGGATAAAAAGAGATAGATTGATCGAACGAAAGAAGAGAGAAAGAAAACGTAGACTTAGAAATCGGATAAAATGTTATCGTATAAACGTTTAAATCTTTCGAATTTGTTACTCGTAAGAAAATAACTATACTTAGATATAATATATATGTATATATATGCTTCTGTTCGTATATTTTCGGATACACTCGAGTTATTTCAGGGCGTACCCCTTGTCGAAACTAGGTCGAAAGTAAAAGTTCTCTAATTGCACCTCTATCGATTCCAATAACCGATTCGTAGTCTCAATGCGGTCTTCGTAGATACCAAGAAAGTTTTAGAAGTTCCTACGAGACTCCTACCTTCGATCTAAATAACGTTTAAATCGTGAAACGTTATCACCCTATTGGTGTTATCCAAGGACTTGACAAACTCTGTCTTGATTTTAATCAGTTTAAAAAGTCCAAAGATAATTTCTATGTACACTGAAAAAAAAAACAATAATGACGTTCGTTAAAAGTATGTTTTTATATGTTTCATATAAATCTCATGTATTATTAATTATTATAAATTAATAATCAATATGATAATACATGGTATAAAAAGAAAATGATAATATATCAAAAATTTATCTAACGTTTTAAAAATGTTTCGACGAAATGAATAAAAAATTAGGTTTCTTTTTTCATTTTTTAATAATAGTCATTGTTAAAGAGAATTAAAGTAATATGATAACTTTTGTATGATATATCATTTTGTTTTTTTCATTGTACATACGTATCATCCTAAAGAGACATCTTAAAAACGAATGATCCATTGTTTCGTCTCACTTACTTAGAAAGTCACACGGGGCCATTGCGTTACATGCATACATTCGCTTAACAGCGTTATGTGTCTCAAGGGAACAATAAAGCTACACTGTCTCAGTTGAACTTTGTCCCTAGCAACGTTCTGTTAACCCCCATCATGGTTCTAACAAAACGTGAATCTTCTATTCCAGACAACACCAAATTCATTTTCATTCTTCCTTCTAGCTCGCTTATACATCAAAATTATATATTTATTTTATTTATTAACTCACATTATTTATTATCTAAATTTTGTTAAATATTTTCTAAACGCTATCGATAGTTTCAATTACTTCGATCTATCAAATCTAACGGAGAATTTCGTCCATTTTATTTAATAAATAATTTGCACAGACAAAATATTATTTTATTTCAAAATAATTTTGATTTGTAAAAAATAATAATAAAAGCATAATAACAAATACATACACACATATAACGAATCTTTCGATATATTTTATATATACATACATTAATTTTTAACTTTCATTCACTGATATTAATTATATAAAAAGAAATTACTCATGCACATGCGCAAATACGTATACAAGATACAAATTTTTCTTTAATGGCCATTGATTTTTGTTTATTTTTTCAACCGGCGTTACATAGGCGCCTAGGAACTAGATAGAACAAATAAAGTTGTATTCGTAAGTTGACGAATGATCCTGGCCTAGCATGATTAATTATTTATGGAATCTACCATCATAGTGGAACGCATGTGAGACTCTACCCACATTTAAAGCAAAAAGTATGCATGTTTTTTTTTTTATGCTTCGATATTTTCCTCCATTCATACCAACAAAGTAGAATTTATTTTCTAGTAAGTAAAGTCTATATATATGTATGAATGTGTATGCATGCGCGTGGGTATATGTCAATATCCAGTTTTTTCTCTCGCATTGTGCAACTTCGTTTACTCCTTTATTCTATTGTATCTATATATTTTATTCATTCATATGCTTTTTTTAACATTTCATAATAATCGATAATAGAGCTCTAATATTTCATATTTTAGATCTTGATACATCGTACTTAAATGCATTAATTAATAATTTGGTTAATCTGACAGTAATACGTATTTTTAAAAAATTTGATATTTTTAATTGTTCGTTCGAATAAGTAATGTAATTAGATAGTTGTCTAGATGTAAAGAAATAATATGAGAAAATATATGGTTTGCAATGTGTATGTTTTTAATTGGTATATATATAATATTTCTAATATTAAATTAGATTAGATAATAAAATAGTATCAAAGCTTTTAATTACTAATAAATAAATAGATTTTTAAATTATGATTATATAGTATATTGTTATGTATACTTTGTTATATTAAATTATATCAAATTTATCAATGCATACGTTGTTATTTTAGATAGATAATAATTTTGTAATTTTAAATATGGATTTAAAAGAAATTTTAATCAAAAGAGTTTGATAATATATAATCGATAACAAATATCATTAACAATAATACACATTTTATTTAAACGATTTTACTAAAAAGAATATATATACTTTATCACAAAATTCGGCTTGTGAAACTTTGATATTTCATTGATATCGTAATTTACGAATACGATAAAAATCGCTTTTAAAGTTTATCGGATTGAAAACTGTCAGTTTTCGTTGAATAATACTTCTCTATTTCACTCACTCTTTCTCTCTCTTTCTTTCTCTTTCTCTATACATACATATATATATATATATAGCATACATTGCTGATGCAAACTAAAATGTCAAAAGAATTATTAAAATTTTTCACTAAACGAATTGACTGCATTAACTTACACACACTCATACATATATACATACATACATACGTACATACATACATATATATATACATGTGTAAATACTAAGAGATTTAAATGGCTGATACGAAAAATATAAAAAAAAAGGGACATAATATAACTCAGCTTACGAATGAACATCGGCCTTGATATAGTAACCTACCCGTTCACATAAAAAGATGTCACTAACAATTCAGTACTGCTCGACTATTGTTCGTACGTGACGAAGACGAAAGAATCCAAGATCCAAGTTTCTCTCTCTTTCTCTCTCTCTCTCT
>NC_057695.1:5115502-5151218 GCF_014466175.1 Vespula pensylvanica
CTCTCTCTCTCTCTCTCTACCTATCTCTCTTTCTATTTAACTATCTTTCTCGCTCTTTCATTTGGCCTGCTTGACTCGCTACATTTGCCTAACGGTATACTCTTGAAATATTGCCAGCAACGATAAACGCCTACGCTTTTTACTTGATAAAACACTTTTCAAAAAAGAGAAATATAAAATGGAGCGAAAAATGTAAACGAAAAAGTTCTTATTTAAAACGTGATCTTCGTTATTATAAACGAAAGAAAAGAAACATAAACAATAACAGCAATATTATCTTGCATATCAGACGATATTTGTTCGAATCACGATGGGAAATTACAAAAATGTATAATTAGAAATTAGATAAAAAAGAAAAAAAAAAGAAAAAGAAAATCTAACAATACTATCAAGTAGTTAGAAATTATTGAAATTTATCTAGAAACCATTTTAACCCATTCGAAAGTTCATCTAATAAAATAAAATATATCTATATGTTGGATATAAAATATTATTATTATTATATATATATTATATATTAAATAATTTCAAAAAATATATTTATATTACACATAAACATAGATTATATATATATATATACATATATACTTACATGTTTCAAATATAATAATAGTTTCTTACATTAAACATATTATACATATATATATTTCTACATTGATTATAAAAGAAATTAAAACGATCAAAATATATCGTTAACCGATATTACAAAGGCTATTCATAAAAAAATAACAAAACACATTAAAACACTTTAATAGGTGACCTCACACATGATAAAATCCTTTATTCGAATTTTACCATGTAACACATTACCCACTCTCTCTCTCTCTCTCTCTCTCTCTCTCTCTCTCTCTCTCTCTCTCTCTCTCTCTTCGTTATACTAATGAGCCACGACTTGGCCGAACGTGTAATTAACTGTAATGCTTTTGTCGATAATAACGAGCCATTAATTATTACTTTACCAAGAGAAAATAAAGTGCTTGTACCCGATGAATACAAGTTAGCCCCTTGAGTTCCTTCCTCTTCTTTTCCTTCCTTTTTCTCTTTTTCCATCCTTTTCCTCTTCTATTTATTCCTCTTATTCCTTTTCCATCTCTTTCTCTCTCTCTCTCTCTCTCTCTCTCTCTCTCTCTCTCTCTCTCTCCCTCTCTTTCTCCCTTCCCTTTTTTTGATTACATTATCACGAAAACGACACAAAAGAATGTAATGTCTCGAAAACTCGACTAGAATCATGGCAAATCCTTTGTCGTATAGTATTGCTTTGTTAAATCGTTCAGCCCGGCTCGGCGTTTTCTAATTAGACGAATTGCTTCCTGAGATTTAGCAGACGTTTACGCCTTTCTCTTTTCTCAGTTCTTTCTCTCTTTCTCACTCTCTCTCTCTCTCTTTCTTTCTCTCATTCTTTCCCTCGTTCTTTCTCTCTCTCTCTCTCTCTCTCTCTCTCTCTCTCCTTCTTTCTCTACCACTTCTGGTACACTCGAGTACACAAACCACGACTTAAACATTACCCTTTAAAAGTTCTTAATATGTAGCTACACTCTTCTTACTCTTTCTTCTCTTTGTCAGTTCACGTTATTCACCTAAGTTTCGTCATAGCAAGCACCCCTTCTTCACTCTCTCCCCTTTTTTTCCTTTTCTTCTTTCTTTTTTCTCATCTCTTACGTTTATCTCTCTCTCTCTCTCTCTCTTTCTCTTTCTCGTTCTTTTTCTCTTTTTGTATCTCTCTGTCTGTCTCTCTCTTTCTCTTTCCATTTCCTTTTTTTTCTCCAATGTTTAGTAGCCGTTCTGTATTTCTAACATATCTAGGGTAAGGTCATGAGTCCGATTCCATGATATCAAGGGGACACGTGAGCGAGCATATATGTCGCGTGGACACGAAAATACATATACTACATACTAGCAAATGTCGTCAAATGTTGTTATAGTTGAAAAAAAAATTCTAGCGAAATAGAAACGTTTAGTTAATGGGTCACCTTCACGGAAGTACGCATTTTAAATCTTTCTTTTCCACGAACTTTTATTACCCCTTACTACTTTTTTCTCATCCCTATTTCGCTCTCTCTCTCTCTCTCTCTCTCTCTCTCTCTCTCTCTCTCTCTCTCTCTCTCTCTCTCTCTCTCTCTTTCTGTTATGTCTGTCTCTCTTGCTCGCATATTCTCGGATATTCGTGTTTATCCAAGAATTTTTTTCCTTTTTTTTTCCCAAAGAAACACGATGTCCTTTTCTCTCTTTCTCCCTCTCTCTCTCTCTCTCTCTCTCTCTCTCTCTCTCTCTCTCTCTTCCTTCCCTCCCTCTTGGAAATGTTCTAAAGATGTGTAAGAAAAAGCAAACGAAGAGGGAAAGAGAGGGGATTTCCTCTTACGTGATTTCTTTTTTTTTTATTTTTCTTTCTTTTTTCTCCACGCGTTGACGTCACGTTTCTTCTTTCAACACTCGGATATGAATCATTCTCCAAGTCCTAGAGCTTTGCACATCTCAGTAGCTCTATCTTCTTCTCTTAACGCACATTTGACGGCAGCTCGATGAGAACGTTACTAACTTTCTTCAATAAACTGGTTTGTTACGTCTATCTATCTACATATTTATCTATCTCCCTCTCTCTCTCTCTCTCTGTCTCTCTCTCTTTCTCCGCCTTTCTCTCTATCTCTCTCCTTCGCTATTTCTGTCATCTTCTGCCAAGAACAAGCGAATACATTTGGAATTTCGTCTCAGTTTGGCATTTTGTTCTTTTGAGAAACTCTCGTTTGAGTTCTCCTTTACAAGGTCGTGTTATCTTCCAACTAACTTCTCGACATATCGTAGACGTATTTGCATGTTACTCCAAATTTCATCCCTTTATTGTTGTTCTCTCATTAAATCGCGATTGCATAGAAAACAAATAATTTTCGAATATACAATTATTTCCTAGTATCTGATTTAGTTTCTGAAAATTTTTAGAGAATTACGTATATTTCCTGGATCTTCTTTTTCTCCTTCTTTTCTTTTTCTTTCTTTTTGTTTTTTCTTAAAGCATTACTGACAATTAGAGTAAGTGTTACGTAAATCTAACAATTAGCCTAATTCTTGTTAAGGGGCTCTTGAAAATATACATTTCTTTAATTCTTTCCTTTTTTTGTGACGATTACTAACAAAATTCTTGTGAGCCATGCGTGATGTAACTCTTGAAAAAATAAATTTTCTTAAATCTTTTTTCCTTTTTCTTTTTATCACGATTATCTTTAAATATGCGCAATGCGAATAAAAATTAGTTTAAACTTGTATAATGAACTTTCTTGATTTAAACTCTCGATGAAAACGATTTCTTTGACATTCTTTACTCTTTAAGAATGGCTGACAATTGCGTTTTAAAGTATGTATGATATAACAGTTACCATAACTCGTCTAAATTTGTCGAAAGTTTACGTAAATGATTTATCTTTTCTCTTTCTCTTTCTCTCTCTTTCTGTCTCTCTATCTATCTATTTGTTTCTCTCTCTCTCTCTCTCTCTCTCTCTCTCTCTTTCTCTCTCTTTGTGTCTGTCCGTCTTTTATAAACATACAAATTCCTCAAGGCTTCTCTGTAAACAATGACATCTATTCACAATTAGTATCTAACATCGTTCCGTTTTGCTTAGTTCGAGCAATAACTCCAAACGCGTTCAACGCGATAGCATAGAAAACTTTATCGAAGATCGAGGAAATTATCTGTTAGAACATTGGAATACCTGACACGTAATTGTTAAAGCAACTATTCAGCTGTAATTTGTAGTTAAGATAATGGATCTTCAATAATATTCGATCCTTAAGCGTTGCGATAACATTTTAGTATGAAGGTTATATATAAGTAAGTAAGTAAGTAAGTAAGTAAGTAAGTAAGTAAGTAAGTAAGTAAGTAAGTAAGTAATTAAGCAAGTAATTACAAGATTTTAAGAGAAAGAAGGAGAAAAGAAAAAAGAAGAAAAGAACATTTTCTTTATAATTATAATTACATAAATATGCCTTGGATGGAAATAGAAAGACAAGCAATAAAATAAGAAGATAAGACGTACTAATTTCTTTTATTTACATTTTATATACGTATGTATGTATTTATGTATCTACATTAAAACAACAAAGAAGGAAATCGTAGGTATGATCGATATAAGAGAGAAGCTTAGTCTGACAAGGTCAATTTTTCAAGGGTCATTATTATCTAAACACTTTATATACTCATCCAATATACTTTGTAATTACTCGATGCGTAGATACATATGTACATATGTACGTAGAGTAAGTAAGTACATACTTGTAATACAGTTATAAAGTATAAATAGTAAAATACTTACGAGCCTGTTATCGTCTCGTCACGATCACTTTGACGATATTATAACGTGTTTGATAATAGTGAAGATCCTTATCCGTGTGTTATGTTTTATGTCTATCAAAAAGGAAGCTTTACATTAAACGTGTATAGTAAGATACGAGGATATAGCGATAGGAGGGCGATTTGATAAGCGAGTTAAAACTGTAGTGTCATTACTTTGAAGTATGCCACTCTCGAGAAACACGTGTATACATATGTAGATATCTTTTTAAATACGACAATGGCGAACGTAACTCTTTGCTTTCGACACTTTTTTTGGCGAGTATCCCGATGTTAGAAATAAAAGTGAGTGCGACAGAGAGAGAGAGAGAGAGAGAGAGAGAGAGAGAGAGAGAAAGAGAGAGATTGCTTAGTTTCGTAGGCCACGTCTGCACTCATCGACACTCGACCCAGTATCCGTAGGAACGTGGCAAAAAGGGAGATACTAAAGGATATATAATGCCGTCTACCTACTATAAAATATTTTAAAATGAGAACAAACATCGCTTCGAGCTAAAGAATAGTCAGCAATAATCGAAGGACGAACGATGCAATTTGTATCTTACAATTTTATCGATTTATCTATAAATTTGTATATCTGAAAGTACGATATCTTGATAAATGATTATTTTTATTAATCAAATTTTTTCTTAATATATTCTCTTTTTTGTAGTTTGTAGCTATGTATATATTATTCGTAATATATATATTTATACATTTATATTAGGAAGAAGAAAGTTTAGTATTTATCTCTAATTAGATGTTTCTTTATAGTAATATAATTTATATTATCGTCATAGTTTCAAAGAGCAATTAATGCTGAACATTGAGACTTACGTCTAACTCGTTTTTGTGTTTTGTGTTTAATTTCAATAGAAATCTATAGTAAGAACGAGTTGAAAAGTTTTCATTGGTGTTGGTTCAAAATCCTTGTAAAAAAGCATTAAATAATTAAGATATTCGCTAATGAAGGTTTAAATTAGATTTGATATATATAAATATTAGACGTACGTATATCATATTCTTCAAAGAAACAATGAATAATTATAAAGAATTATTATTTTAAAAAACATTTAGATATTTCTCATTACTATCACGAATTTCACGATATTACGTATAATTTAATTAATAACTCATCATGAATTATAACAATCGAATAATTCTCATATAATAAAATAAAATAAATTAAATTTAGATATGAACGTCCATCAATCAATGAGAAAATAAATTAACGAGTGAATTTAAATACACAGTTAATTATTTAATCATTTTGAAAATTCTTTTAGAATTTTGATTCCCTTATTTGAAATTATCGTTGTGTGCTTCTTTATTAAGATCGTAAAAGTAATTAATCAATTATTTACATAATATTCTACTGTTTTAGTATCGTCTAATTAATGTTATTACATAAACATTAGATTAACTCGAATAATCGTAAAATTCGATAATATTATGTCTGATAAAACTAAATTGCTAATAGTTAGTTAATTATATATAGGAGGGACGACTAATACCAAACAACGATCAATTTAACGATACTCGTGTTAGTTTAGCATTCTACAACGATAGATCCCATGCAAGAGATTCAAATCGGTTCATTTTGAAGGTGGTTACTCGTAGGGTGGTCTCCGTTAATTAGAAAGTTCATTACCACGTCGCGCTGATAACGAGAACGTATTCGTGTTTGAATATTTTCGTAATTTCAGCATCGATAGACTCGAAAGTAAAAATTAAATGAGGAAAAAACAGAGATAAAAAGATAAAGAGAGAGGAAGAGAGAGAGAGAGAGAGAGAGAGAGAGTGAGAGTGAGACGTAGTGACCTTGCGTATATTAACCTTGCGTATATTAACTCTCCCATATTTATTTGATTTTTCCAAAGCATTTTAAATATATATCGCACGATTTCATTTAACCTTAAATTTAACTAAAAATAAGATAACAGAAAAAGACATTATCTCTGAAATAAAATTAGAAAAAAACATACGTCGGTCCCTACGACTCTCATAAGTGATTTCACTTGGAATTAGAAAGCAAAAGAACAAAAGGAAAGAAATGACAGAACGAAACAAACGTGCATATATAAAAACTCAATCAATAAACAAATTAATAAACCTACCCAATCCGATCCAAAGTAATAGAACTAAAAATATTAATTACGAACGAACGTTATAATATAAATATAATCGAAAAGAAAAAGAAAGAAAAATGTAAATATCCGTGTGTAAAATTAATTAGGGAAAAATTTGAGAAGAGATAGGTGAGAGGGTGAAAGAGTGAAAGAAAGAAAAAAGGATCGTAAAAAAGAATGGGAAAAAAGTAAATAAACAAACAAGTAAAGAAAGAAAGAAAGAAAGAAAGAAAGAAAGAAAGAAAGAAAGAAAGAAAGAACGAAAGAAAGAAAAAAAAGAAAAGAAAAGAAAAGAAAAGAAAAGAAAAGAAAAAGAAAGGCAGGTGTTAGCTGACTGAGAGAGACCTACTGTGTTTCAGCAGCATCCGAATGCAACCAACAGTAGCGAGACGAGCGTGGGTGGTGTATCGGGTGCATGCGGGAGCAGCGGTATGCCAGGAACAGGGGATGCTGGCTGCAGTAGCAGCAGGGGTGGAAGCAGCAGTGGTGCTGGTGGAGGAGCCGGTACAACCGGACAGGCCTGCGAACAGGTCCCTTCATCTCATTCGACCAGGGAGAGCCACGCCAAGTTCAGGCACGGCCTACTACAGCTTATGATCCATACGATCGATCCGCTCCACGACGGTCAGTCCCGCGCCGGTATACCAACTCCACACTCTATCACTCTCGCTTGCCAGCTTTCTTGCTTTTTGCTTAACAATGCACGCTCTATATTTTTTCTAATTTTTCTTTTTTCTCTTCTTCTTTTTTTCATCTTCTTCTTCTTTTTCCCTCGTTGTTTTCTATAGCTTCTCTTTCGTATTCTTCCTTCTTCCTCTTTTTCCTCCACCATTTCTTAATCTTCAGATTTTCTTTTTTCTTGACTACTCTCTCTTCTTTTTTTTATCTATCTATGTGTCTGTCTGACTATTTCTCTCTATCTCTCTCTCTCTCTCTCTCTCTCTCTCTCTCTCTCTCTCTCTGTTTCTTTCTTTCTTTTTTTTTGTCTTCTTTTATCTTCCTTTGTACTCGTTCCTATCTCTGTCTCATTCTTTTTCTTATACAACTCTTTCTCTGTCTCCTTTTCTCCATCTCTATCTGTCTATCTGTCTATCTGTCTATCACTAGCTTTTCTTTTTTCTTTTTTTTTGTCTTCTTTGTCTCCTTTCTTTTTTTGTTTCGCCTTTCTCTCGTGTCTTTTCTTCTTCTTTTTTTTTTTTTAATCACCTCATACCTCGTTTCAAAATCCCTTATCCTACGACGCTCTCAGCTTACGCAGTTCTGCGCAAACGCACAGCACGCTGCGTTTGTTCGTTCGAAAGCATCTTGAAAGTTGTCGACGGTCGACTTTTTGAGGTACATATATATATCTCTATTTTTCTTTCCCTTTTTTTGTCGTTTTTTTTATCTTTTTTTCTTTCATTTTGTCCTTTTTTTATCTTTTCTTCTTTTTTTATTTTTACCAGTAGTAGTAAGTACTGTTGTATTATCGAAGAAGATTTCTTTTTTCATTTGTTAAATTCCCGTAGATCGTTGAGTAGACTCGTTGACTTGTAATTACATTTTTTTCGAATTAGTAATGATCCAGTTTTGATTGTCGATCGATGATAAATTTTTTAATCTTGCCAGAATGATTTTGATTTATGAATTTTTAAGTTATCTATTTACTTATCTATGTATCAAGTATATTTGATTTGAATGAAATTACAATCAAGTTAACTGGATCATTATCGGTATGTAATTAGAATGAAGAATTATGAGAAAATAGTTTAGACTCCATTTTTGATAAAACGCTCGTTTATAATCGCGAATTCGGTAATTTTAATTCGTTATAAATCATTTACGTTTTTGTGCATACATACATACATATATATATATATATATATATATATGTATATCACTCGCGTATATTTCAAAATAGTTGCGTATATCCGCATTGTATTGACGAGCGTTTAAAAAGCGTAGATTAAAATTCAACCCTGACGAAAGAAAATGCAACCTTTCGCAATTTCAACCCTGTACAATCTCTCTTTTATATCTGTCTTTCGTTCGACTACGATAATAAACGTCAGCTGAGCTTTCTGAGCTTTTGAATAACGAGACTCGTACAAATATGTTATATATGTATGTATGTATGTATGTATCTACATTTATATATATTTATATATATAAATATATATATATGTATGTATGTATATAACCAAACAACGAGAATCGGAGTATGATCATTTTCAAGGTATAATTGGGAAAGTTTGTAACGCGTTTATGAAATTTGTAACCGTCCATGCGATCCCATTATGTTCTAGTTTGTTACCGAGATGTACACTTATGTACTCGTCTCGAGGTAAATATTGAATTAAATCAATCAGACTTCTATGATCTTGCAAATATTATATATGAGATTTTTATTTATTTTCTGAGATATATTTTTTTGTATATATTTTTTATATAATATTAACAATTTCTTCAATATTTATTAATTAATATTATTACATATTAGAATGGAGACTAGCTTACATCTAATCACAAATTATATTACAAATTATATAGAAACATATATATTTATGCATTTTATACAACATATATATTCGAAGATCAATAATCTTAATAGAAAATTGAATTTGATCTAAAATTTAAATAGACAGAACAACTTTAGAACTTTTCTGATCTCTCAAATCTAAGAAGAGATCAAACTTTATTATTAATTTATTATAAAATACAATACTTCGTTTTCTTTCATCAATCAGAATTATTTGTATTAATTTATGAAAAATAAATAAATTGAATTTCATTTTATTGAAATTAAAATAATACAAGATATGAGAAATACATATAATATATAGGCACTTTGTATTTTGAAGAGGTCAGTAAACTCAATAAGAAATTAAATAGAATTTAATCAAAAATTCGTGCTAGACAGAATAAGTTTGGTCGTATTGGCCAAATAGAAATCTTAATCCACCTAGAAGGAGGTAGAGTATGTAATCTCTAGGTAAAATTGATTTTGGAGTCGGTTTAACGTATTAAGAGGAAGGTGCTGGTTATATAAATGGGTCAGGTCAGGCGGTCATGAAAAAGAAAAGGGCGATCGTCAATTAGACAAAGCTTTCATGAGAATCTTCTCAGCAACGATTCTACGTATCCGAGTTGAGGAGGACGTGAAACCATGCGGAAGTAACATATATTGACGAGTTCTTCGTTCTCTTTCTGTTCCTTCGTATGCCTTCTCTTTATTTCTGTCTATCTATGTATATATACATGCATACATACATATATATATATATATATACACAAACATGTGTATGTATCTATCTCTCTCTGCCCTGTATTCACCCCATCCCTTTTCGTCTACCACGAAAGTGGAAGAGAATCTTCTCGTGAAAGCACGTCATTAATCTCGATTGCGTGGGAAATGTTCAATACCTGTTAAAAGAGAGAGAGAGAGAGAGAGAGACAGACAGACAGACAGACAGAGAGAGAGAATGTGTGTACACAGATATATCCGTGAGAGTGAAAAACGCTCGGGAAGCGATCTCTTTCCGATGGAAGGAAGAGGAATAAAAAAAAGGAGAAAAAGAATGAAAGAAAAAAAGGGAGAAAGAGAGAGAAAAAAAAGAATAGAAGAGACTAGATGTATCTCCTTTCTTTTTTCCCTTCGTCAACGACATTTTCACCACGGAGATCGTCGAGAAGGAATGAAACGAGAACGATGACGAATTGATAAATAGAAATAAGACGCATTGACAGAGATGAATATTCTGTAGCTTTTCGTACCTCAAACGAATTTGTAGAACGCGTTTTGAGTACATCCGGAAAAGTAGTGATGAATTTAGCTTTACGTTTGTGTTCTCTCTCTTTCTCTCTCTCTTTCTGTATGCGTGTTTATACGTACGTACGTGTGTGTGTGTGTGTGTGTGTGTATCGGGACCCTGACCTAGAAAGCTTCGTGTATCGATCGAAACTAGCGAATCCACGTTCTCGTGGGCTTGCCTTCCTTTTCCCTTCCTTTAACTTCGTGCCTTTAACGTCATCGAGACACCACGCTGTGCTGACATTCGAGATAACACTGTCACCGACAAAATTCTCTCTCTCTCTCTCTTTCTCTCTTTCTCCTTCTATCTCTTTTTCTTTCTCTCTCTTACTCTTTCTTTCCATCTCTTTCTCTTTCTCTTTTTCTTTTTCTATTTTACTCTTTCTCTTCCTCTCTCTCTCTCTTTCTTTCTTCCTCTCTCTCTCTCTCTCTTTTACTCTCTCTCTCTTATTCTCTTTTTTGGCCTATCCCTTTTTTAGAGTTAAGAAGAGGTAAGAGGGTTGAATTTGAAGGGGGTAGCTCTCGCCAACGATCCTGTGGTAAGCCGATCGGAGCTCCTATTTAATCCAGATTTCACTCCCTTTTTCAGCCCCTTTTACAACATAGACCCTTTCTCGGTCGATGCTTTTAGTCTAGGCCACGAGACGTTCCACTTCCAAATCAACAGTCATTGTCAAATAAATTCTCTTTTATGTGTGTGTGTATGTCTTTTCTGTTAAGTAATTCGGTCGGTTTTAATTATCGATTAAAATTTTATTTACTATGTTGTTAATCTTTCTTTTCTTCTTTTTTCTTATTCTTTTTTTTGCTTTTTTTTTTCTTTGAAATTGTACAATATATTCATTCAAGTGTAAAGAATTCTTTTCTAAAATCGCGTGTTCATTTACTTGTAAACATTTTTCTCTTTTTTGAAATCGCACATCGTAAAGAGTTTTGTGAAATCAAAAAAAAAAAAAATTTGGATTTAATCCTTTCTTTCTGCTTTTTCTTTTTTTTTTTTTTTTAATTCGTACAATACGTTCACTTCATTGCGAACGTCTTTTATAAAAGCAAAGAATATTTTTTAATTCACGATTGAAACTCGATCATTTAGAAAATCGAAATAAACTCAAGAAAGATTGAGATATTTCAGAGGTGGAGGAGGAGAGAAAAAGAAAGAAAATAAATTTATTGGGCAATAAATATGGTACTTCGTAACACTCTCGTAAATTTTATATTAATTATTGTTTCTTTATTTTTTTTTTTTTTTTTTGAAAAACACAAGAAGGACGTAATACGACAATAAGTAATTGCATAGATCGAAAAAAGTAACTTGCCTACTTTTCTAATTTTCCGACCAATCGACTTGGACTTTTCGTAAAGTAGATCTGCTCTCTGACTTTAATCCGTCGTTATTAAAGTGTCAGTTCCACATTTAGACGTGAAATCTTTCATGCGGAATGTAAACCAATCAGAAAAAGAGAAAGAGAGGGAGAGAGAGAGAGAGAGACAGAGAGAGGTCACGAAGAAAAAGAAACGACGAGAGTTTGTACTTTCGTAAATGTTCATTATATTTTGAGTTAAGCGACATTTATCTGAAAATTTTTCGAGCAACAATTTTTCGTGATTATCAACTTTCTAACAAATTAAGAGTTACCAGTTTCAAAATCTTAGCTAGAATGAAGTTTAATCGAATGATATCTGTCTGTGTGTCTAAAAAAAAGAACTAGATGCAATAATCAATACATAGATCGTTCAAAAGAAAATTTTCAAAATTCATCGACTTGAAGATGTTGTTGAATTAATTACTATATCATCGTGTTACCTTGATTCTCCCTGTATATTGTAATATATAAATGAATTTTCACAGATCGTCGGACGACAAACAACGATCTTTTTTTTCTCTCTTACCTTTTTATTCTTTTCCTTTTTGTCGTGGCCTCCATTTTCTCCATTCATGCGAATTTTTTTTCTACATCCTTCTCGACGTTTCTCGTTAGCATACGATGAACGCGAGTCGACGAACGTAACGAAGGGCAGGACTAAAAAAGAAAATCTAGAGAACAATAGACAAATGGATTTGTTCCGTTGAATAAGAATTGGAATGTACGATTGATTAAAATGTAACATTCACATGCACATAGACGCAAATAAAAGAGTGAACTAGAAAGAAGGAAAAAAGAATCAAGGCAAACTCACTTTCGTTTATTATTATTTATTTATAAATACACATCTGATTATTAATAATTAATCAGTAAAATCTACTTCATATTTAAAAGAAATATATCATTTTTTAAATAATAATAATAATAATAATAATAATAATATATATGCATACTTAATATATCTAATTAAAATAAAAATAACAAATAATATATACACACAAATATATAGAAATAAAAATTCGAGTATAGTTGCAAGTGTAAATACACTTAAAAATTATAAAATGATTATAAATCAAATTTATATCTTTTTAGTATATATATATATATATATATATATATATATATATATATATATATATATATGAAATAAAATTCATATATATCTGAGATATCTTCCAAGTACTCATAAACGTTTGAAATATATCGCAGTAGATTTTCAACACGAGTTTATACTCGATCTCTAGTGACTACTTTCGATTCGCATGAGTGAACACGTCGAGTGTCTTAACATTTATTGCCGAAATCAACGCATGAGTTGTCACTTTCTCACACTCTCTCTCTCTCTCTTTCTCTCGCTCTTTCTCTCTATCTCTATCTTACTCTCTCTCTCTCTCTCTCTCTCTCTACTTATCTACATATCTATCTATCTATCTATCTCTAAGGAATAATGTTAACAAACGAAGCCAAGGTGTTCCTTAACTTGTATGCAATTTACTTTGAACAGTTTGAACTTAGTAAGCAAAATGCTCTTTGAGGTTTAAGCCTGAACCTCAGGAGTTTCCTACGATCTCTATTTACGTAGTTAATTACAACTAATTGCTTTTCAGCTACTTATTTCTCTCTCTCTCTCTCTCTCTCTCTCTCCCTCTCTTTCTCTATCTCTTTCCTTGACTTCCATTGTCTATTTTATCTATCACATTTACTTACTCAACATTTCTATTTCTCATCTACTAAAGAAGTCTAATGGAATACTCTAATCTAATCAATCAATTAAATACTATTTAATTTTCATATTGATTGCTTTTATAATAATAATTCTGATAAGTAATTACTAACTTGCAATGTTTAGATAATATTAGTAATTAAAAAATGTTCAAAGAGAGAAAGAGAGAGAAAGATGCTTAATTTAACTTGGATGGTAACTTCGACAAAGATAGTCAATAAAATCTTGATTAATCTAATCTGATCCAATTGGATGATACAATTAAATCCATTTTAATGTCGATACCGATTACTTTCTATTAATAATTCTCATTAATAATTAATAACTCGTGATATTTCGATAATATTAATAATAAAAAAAATGTTCAAAGAGAATATTATTTCATTTAACTTGAATGATAACTTTGACAAGGATGGCCAATAAAATCTTGATTACTTTAATCTGATCTAATAATAATACAATTAAATGCATTTCGATTTTCATATTAATTGCTATTATTAATAAATATCCCAACGTAAATAATTAATAACTTGTGTATGATATTTAAATAATATTAATAATTGATATTAATGTTCAGAAAGATAGAGAGAGAGAAAAAGAAGGAGAGAAAGAGACAGATTTATATATGTGTATAAATAAATAATTCATTTAATTCGTATCATAATTCCGAGCAAAGTAAGCCAATAAAAGGTTTCCTCCTTTTTTAAATTTAAGATCGTCGACATTGTAAGAGTGAAAAGTTCTTCGTTCGTACTTCAGACGCACTCGTAGTTACGCGAAGAAAACAAAACTCTAGTGTTTACCTTGATAGAACGTCGAGGTGGTGTTAGTAGTAGTAATAGTATATATATATATATATATATATATATATATATATATATATATAAGAGTCCACGAGTAACGGGGTCCTGTTGTGTGCGAGCATTCGTTCTAAGAGCTAGTACTCGCAATCGGTGTTATGCGAAGGCGGCAAACGTTAGGTTTGGTCGATCAATCAAATGGACTTTTGCATTAGAATTAGCCTCTTGTGCCCACGCGAGACCTTCGTAAAATTCGATACTCTTGAGAATAAAATTATCGAATATCTAAAGATCAATATGTTGGTTTTAGATTCACCCACATATGGACAATCAAATATCAAAAATTGTGATTGACTATTACCTTTACTTCGATTTTTGTTTTGTTTTTTCTCTTCTTTCATTTTTTCTTTTTTTTTTTATTCTTAACATCGATTCGCGAATTTTATAAGATAATTCTTGTTCGTATCTGACGTACGTATTTACGTACGCAGTATGAATAATGCCAAATAAAAAAACAATGTTATCGATTCGAAGAAGATGTTATTAAAAAAACGTATAAGAAAAATCTTACAAGAATATCATTCAATTTTCAATAACGATTGAAACGTCTTACTCATACGATCGTTTATATATTTTCTACATATGTTTATATCATTAGTATATGTTTGTATTGCGTACTTACGTATGTACATACGCAGAATGAGTAATACCAAACAAAAAAACAATGTTGTCGATTCGAAGAAGATGTTATTAAAGAAACGTATAAGAAAAATTTTACTTCACAACAATATCATTCAATGTTCAATAACGATTGAAACGTCTTAGTCATACGATTGTTTATATATTTTCTACATATGTTTATATCATTAGTATATGTTTATACTGCGTACCTACGTACCTACATACGCAGTATGAGTAATACCAAACAGAAAAACAATGTTATCGATTCGAAGAAGATGTTATTCTTCATCCGAGTTGGCACGATAAGAAGAAGACATTCGTCAGTCGAGAATCAACCATCTTCGAGTAAGGATTACCTATAATTACTAACGGCATCGAATCGGATGTCGGTTGAAACAATATTTACCTTTAACCAAGGAAACGATATTTTCAAGGTTCCTTTGACCGTACCCGTCGTCACTATTGTTAGAGAAGTATATTACGTTACAGAAAATAAAGACGAAAATAACGTGAGAACGGCTTGAGAACGTGCTAATAAATCCAATTACTTTTTACCTCTCGCTTGTCGGAGTGCTTGAGAAAATGCGACTAACGACGATTCTCTCTCACTCTCTTTCTCTCTTTTGAAGAAGAAGAAGAAGAAGAAGAAGAAGAAGAAAAGAAGGAGAAGAAGAAAAAAGCAGAAGAAGGAGAAGAAGAAAAAAAGAAAAGAGAAAAAATGAAGAGGAGAGGAGAAAACGTTACGTCTTCTTCATTTAATTAATTTTTCCTTCTCGTTAATCAACTCGTCGTAGTCTTCGTCGTCACTTTCTTAATTTCTTTCCCTTTTTCTTCCTTTTTTTTTCTTTTTTTTTTAATTCCTTAGGTTTGGAATCTCGAATTTTTATCAAGCTCCATTTACTTTTTAGACGAGAGATATGTTAATCCTTTTCTTTTTATCTCTCTCTCTTTCTCTCTTTATATCTATGTCTTTGTCTTTGTCCCTGTCTCTCTCGGCGTCTTTATTTCTTTTTTTTCGTTAACTTAGAAGTCGATACAATACATACGTAAATACAAAAATGTATGTTGTACGTATACGTAAATAGAAAAATGTATGTTGTACACACACATACACACACACGCACACACACATATATATATATTTCGAGCTTTGCCATCCTGACTAGAGTTCTACGTCTTTCTTTTCTCGCCTCGTTCATACCTTCAGGGATGAAGGCCACTCACGTTAGCTTTTTCTGTTTGACCTACTACTACTACCACACTACTACCAACACCACTACTACCGAAACCAATCTCAACAAGCATTGGCTGGATGTGCGATTGGTCGAAGTTTCTACGAGGAAGGGTAACTGGCGAATTAGATACCTCTTCGAGCTCTTTAAAGAACAATACAAAGAGCTTCTCTCTCTCTCTCTCTCTCTCTCTCTTTCTCTTCCTGTGTTCTACATCGACTTGTTCTTAAGATACATTAACAAGTCCTTTTTTATCCTTCTCTCTTTCTTTCCTTTCCTTTTCTTTTTTCCTTCCTTTCTTTTTGTATTTTAACGAGTCCACGAATCGAAACATCGTTCGGAAAATTATTCATTTTCGTCGATATTTATATATAAATATAGACAAAAGCATTAAGGAATATTTTCAGAATGTCGATATATTAGAAACTATGTATAGAACTGTTGTGTGATTTTCAGATATTTTCACGTTGTTCAAACACGTCAGAATTCTTTAGCATTTCCTTTTTGCATCGTTGATTTCCTTCTTTATTCTCTCTCTTTCTCTCTGTTTCTCTCTCTCTCTCTCTCTCTCTCTCTCTTTCTCTCTCGCACACTTTGTTTTTCTTTTGGCAAAGTAAGGATTGGATGAAGCTTGAACGAGTCATAGTAACTGACAAATTCGAAACTTCTTATAGTTGTTCCATGTGAGAAGCGAACTGAAAGTAGAGTATCCTCGATATTCTTCGACACGTGTTATACGAGAATGTTGAATAGAAAAGGGCCAATAATTACAAGGTCGTACACTCGAACACAATCAAATGGAACTTTAAGAAAATTAAATATCGTATTAAAAGAAAGTTTTTTTCGTCATGCAAGAGAGAATGAAAGAAAGAGAAAGAGAAAAAAAAAGAAAAAGAGAGAGTGATTGGTATTCTTTATTAAGAGGAATTGTGTACATAGGATTATCAATGAGTGAGCATTTTCTAATCGATTTTAATGTTTTAAAATTCCTCTGGCATTAATAGATCTACTTTTATTAATTAGGAGTAACGTTGATTGAAAAAAATCAGTGGATGATTAATAATATGTATTTATGTACATATATACAAATCTATATATAGTAAGCGAAAGAAATATTCAAAGATTTTTTTTTTGTAATTGGTGATTAATTTGTTTGAAATCATTGTTGTCTGAGATTGATCTTATAAAAATGTATATAAAAATCGAACGATCCTAAACTTGTTTTTTAAAGATCTATGAAACGATTTGATTGAAACCATTGAAATATAAAGTATCAGAAAATTAATATGAAATTAGACGGGATAAACAAATATTTATTAAAAAAATCAGAATTATTTTTTAATATACATTTCTGTGATTATATATACATGTATGTATAAATGTATGTATGTGTATATACATATATATAATTAGGTATTTATTCTAAGTATCATCTTTATAACTTTATAATTCATTTTTACGCTTGAACAACGGCCATACGAAACGGCTTTTAGCAATTAATTGGAAAAGGGATATTGTTAAAACGATGCTGGATATCCGGTCGATCGAACGATAATCGACAGTTCACGTGTAAATGAGGTAACTCGTGATTAAAGGACGAACGTACAAATTTAGAAGCGAAAGAGACGCAAAAGTGCCGTCGTTTCTCGAGTTTAACTAATTAAAGTGAGACTCAGTAGGTATATACATCGATCAATTCGTATGTGTGTATCGTATATATATGTTTCATCGTGAGAACTTGGACCTTTAACGCGTTAAGGGACATAAAAAGGGCTCTTCTTGGTCATTTATAAATATAACATTAATAATCAACCGATAATTTAATATGTTGGGTACTTTTTTGTATTATCATTGTAATCAGTAATAACAATAATTGGTAATATTACAAATGTTTGAATAGTTACTAGTATTAATATCTTCTAATTAGATCTAATAATTCTAATGCCATACGTATAATCGTTCTAATTCGTAAATCTCTATAATCTACTAATCCTGATAATTTTAATACTAAACATTTAATAATTTTAAATTCATCTTCTTCGATATCTCATTCATTTATTTCGTAGAATAATTTTAATAATTTTAATATATCGAGTATTTTAATGATACAAATTAATCGTCAAATTATTTTAATTAAGATTGATAGATAAACATATACATTTATCGAAAGTAATTTTTTTAAACAGGATTTAGCAGAAAACAAGCAAGCGAACAAGTAAAGCTTTACGTACTTTGCACGAAACGATTCGAGCGAGCTAATCCGATCGTAAGGGATGAAACCTAAACGTCGTTCGCGTGGAAAGCTTCGGACGTTATCGCAGCATGCTGCCATAAGTCGTAGACGAGTGACAAATTCGCTTGAGCATAACATCGAAAGAAATTGCATTAACATTTTGCTATTTAACAAGTTAATATGAATTATGCTACTTTTCATTATTTTATATTGTCCATACACATATTAATGATAGTACATTATATCAACAAATGTAACATATTAATTACGTTACTAAATTTTTTTCATCGAAATTTTATTCTAAACATTATTATTTTTTTTAAATACATTATATATATATATATAATATTAATTATAATACATTAACGTAATATGTTAATTATAATGAAGAGTATTACGCTTCTTTAGCGAATGAAAATAAAAATGTTGAATTAAAAATTAATTTGAAGTATATATGCGAGCATTCATCGAAATTGCAAAATATTAATTAATCGTTCGAATAATTAGAAAAACAATATTCGATAGATAAAGTAAATATACGCGATGATCATTGAAATTTCAGTATCGATTAGAATAAAACGAAGTTGTACTTACATAGTGACCGTGACAATCGTTTTCATATATTTTTCATCGGTCGCTAGCTTTTGCATGGCTTTTCCTGGCATGCCTTTAACAACATGAGGGGCCTTGTAGGTAGTATAGTAATGCGATTGATATTGATATCAATGAAAATCGCAAGAGGGTAGATTCCAGTAGATTAGAGTAATGTAGTACAGTGTTTTTCAGATTCGTCTGACTCGTTATTGTAAACCACAAAAAATCATAAAGAAAACTTACATCGAACGTTAAAAAATGATTGATATGATCTCTTTAAAAAATACTGTAATAAAAAAAAATAAAGATTCTATCAACGATATGAACTAATCCTAATGAGATAGAAAACCGATCAAACTGATAAGATTTTTTTCTTCGATATCATCTTAAATTCATTCTTAATATTCATAAAGAATGAATTTAAATTTCATTCTTAAATTTCATTCTTAATAATACCTACGTATATTTTCTTCGAACTACTCTGTATAAAATTGTTATATATATATATATATATATATATATATATATATATATATACATATATAAACAAACAAAAATAATGCAAATAGCAAATATATTTCTTCTATCTTTTTAATCGACTGATAAATTTATCGGAGAAAGATCAGACGATTTGGAAAACACTGTTGTAGAAAATTGGGTTGTGGGTGGGGGGTGAGGGTGGGAGTGGGGCTGGGTTGGGTTCACGCTCCGCTCTTATTAACCTGCATCATTTTTGTCCACTATTTAGGTAAGGTGGACGAAAAAGCTACGCAATTGCACGCGATAGCGTCTTTGAAGGTGTTACTGGATGCAACGAAGCCTCACAACGGTGCTGCGACCTCGACAGCGGCCCATTATTCCGGTACATCCTCCAAGGAGACTACCCTACAACTTCAACAGGGTTCTCAGGGTACCACAACGACCACCACCACGACAACTACCACTGCTGGTACCACAGTTGGCATTCAGGAACTTCCAAATGGCGGTATAGCCGCTGGTCTCGACGCCGGCCTCGAATCGGTAATTCTTAGATGTATATCGGGTGTCCAACTTGTTCTGATCGTTTTATATTAATACATATAGTATTTTTAGTTACGTTTTAGACGAACTATAAACTATAAAGTTATTTCTGTCGGATGTAATAACTTCGCATTGTTTTCTTCGAAAATAATTCTTATTTATTTAATTAATAATCGTTTCTTCTTATTCTTTTCTTTTTTCTTTCTCTTTTTTGGAAGATGGAAGTTTCATTTATTTAACACTTTGCAGTTTAAAAATTTCGATAGGGATTTATTCGATCGATTAATCACTCGGAGAAAAACTCTGATATACGATTTGGCTTATTAAAATATATCCTTTTTTCTTCCTTTTTTTAACTCGTTTCTATGTCCGATACTTCGTTTCGTCTTCTCTTTCTCTTTCTTCGTACACGCAATCATCCGAGACAGAAAATAAATCATTGAAATTCTAACTCAAAATCCTAGATTAATTACATCAGGACATAGCTTTCTAATAAATCGTTATAGGATCGAACTAGGACACCCAGTATATGTCATCAATCAGTACATACTTCGAATAGTTTTCCCGCCTGCTAACATTCCTTCCTTCCTTCCTTCCTTCCTGTTTCCTTAAGATATCCTTCGTAACGTCTCACGTGACCAATCTTCATTCTTTTTCTTTCTTATTCTACGAAGAAATATGAAGGTGGTTTAGTAAAAGAGAGAGAAAGAGAGAGAGAGAGAGAGAGAGAGAGAGAATAAGAGAGTAGAAAGGGAGGTTAAAATGGGAGGAGGGGGCTTAGGTAGGGGGAGGAAGATTAACGGGATAGGATACTTCGCTTATTCGTTTGCTAACGACAACGAGGTCATTGGGTCAAATTGAAAGGCATTAAAAGTAAACTTATTTTTAAACTGCGTTATGTATGAAGAGTAGGAGGAGGTTGTTAGGAGGAGGGAAAAGGAGGAGGAGGAGGAGGAGGAGGAGAATGCTTCGTTATTCGCAAACGAGAACATCGTTTGACGTCAAACTCTTGATATCTTTCTCGATGTTGCGTGAGAGTGCTCTCTCTCTCTCTCTCTCTCTCTCTCTCTCTCTCTCTTTCTCTCTTTCTCCTTCTCTGTCTTTGTCTTTGTCTCTGTCTCTGTCTTTCCTCCTTTTTTTGCTCATAAGGAAATGCGTTACTACGAGATATAAAGAATGGTTCGATGCTACGAACTACGATCGCTCGTTTCTCAGCCCTTTAACATTTTTTTAACGATCGATAAAGTGCATTTAGAATTCTCTAGTCAATTATTTCCATTTTATATCGACTAATCGAACGAGTACTTTCATGTTAATCGTCGGTACTTATCAACGTATCAAAGGGATATTTCCTTTTTCCATTTTTTTTCTTTCTTTTTCTTTCTTTTTCTTTCTTTTTTTTGTCTTCTCTTCTCTTTCTTCTTTCTCTTTTCCCTTTTTTTGTTTTCTTTTTTTTTTTTTGGTTTAGTTAACCGGTCAATTAAACGTCGATTAAGAATCTTGATTTATTGACAAGACTCGAAAGAATTCGTTTTGTTCTTTTTTCTTTTTTTTTTCTTTTTTTTTTTTTTTTTTAATTTCTTTAAGCATTAATCAGAGGACTATCGATAAAGAACACATGTTGTCTGGTCAATAGTGTCCTTGTACTACTTAGATACTAAGGATAAGTGCAAATACGTGTATCGATTTGGGAAATAAGAAAAAAGAGAAAAGAGAAAGAGAAAGAAGAGAGAAAAGGAGAAAGATTTGTAGATTTTAATAATTTTTTTCTAATAATTCGTCTGCACTGTCGGCTTTAAGAAGAAAAAAGAAAAGAAAGAAAAAAGAACGGAGAAAAGAGAAATAAGAAAGCGGAAAAGAAAGGAAGAAAGAAATAGAAATTCGAAAGGAAAATAAATATAATTTTTTCTTCAGTTAATATAAATCAATTGAAAAAATTGATATCCTCTTTTTAATAATAATGTCAAGACTATTGTTAATAACGATTAGAAATTCGGAAATAGTTTCTCGTCCTCGTGTTCACGAAGCGTGCGAGACCTAAGTAAAAAGCATTTGCCTCGGAAGAAAACGTTCAATAGGTTTTTAGATAACAACGACGAATGACGTAAAGAGTCGTACGTATATACATATGTACAATATAATATATACATATGTATGTATTGTATATATGTACAATTGTTACTCTGGAAAAAAAGGAGGGTACGAAAGAGAGATCGATAAATTTTTATCTACTTCGCAAATAGACAGCAACTATATGTATATGTATATGTACATATATGTGTATATATGTATATGTATACATACATACCTATATACCTATCTATCTACCTATTTATCTACCTATCTATCTATCTCTTTCTGTGTGTTTCCTCAGGGAAAAGCGTATGACAGTTGGTAACTGTAAAAACGTAACGACCAATATCGGTCCCTGTCTTGGCTAGGCTTGTTTATCAGATCCTATTAAAATTGTCAAACCTGGCATGATGGAAAATCAAATATCGAGTAATTCGTATAGATCACGATGACGCTAACTAGAGACATTTTATTTGACGATAGTCATCTATAAAGTCATCCTTGTCTTTGACTCGTATCTTTGAACGGATTAGAATTTTTCTCTATTATCTATCGTTCCGTTCTATTTTCTCCGTAAGAAGATTATGTATGATATTTGTTTTTGTTTCGAGTTAAAATATTTATACGATTATATATATACATGTAATCTTTATGATTTATTTCAAGAAGAACACACAGCTGTTACCTTCTTATTCGTGTTTCGCTATATTCCATTCCAGTTTATTCTTATACTTGAAAAAGAATCGGAATTTCAAGCGAGATCCGAAGGCTTCCTGTAAAATTTTATTTCTAAACTACGTTACCTTTCTCGTAAATTGTCTCTTTTATGGGCCACCTTTTATGGAGATATGATATTAAATTCAAAGACAATGTTCGAATATATTTCAATAAAAAAGATAGAAAAAAATAGATAGATGGATAAATAGATAGATAGATATAGAGATTACCAGAAGAATATTCAATCTATTTTTGAACTATTTTATGAACAAACATGAAGCCTAATCACGATTCTAATTCGAGAAACATTTTCTTTTCTTTCTCCTTCTTCAAACATTCTTCTCTCTCTCTCTCTCTTTCTCTCTCTCTCTTTCTCTCTCTCTCTCTCTCTCTCTCTCTTTCTCTCTCTCTCTCTCTCCTTTAGTCGGTTTGAAGAGGAGAGAAGCTCTTGCTTTTTTTCACGGCTAAAAATCGACCGGCCAAATCTTTTTCGGCTTGATATTAGCTGCTGGTTTCAGGTTGGCGCCGATGGCAGAGATCCTCCGGCCGCTTTGTCCTAAATGAGCGAAAAGGCCTTTTCATTTTGAATGCACCGCGGAATCTAGGTCAATGCTGGCTACACCCTCCCCTACCGGCAACACTACCAACACTAACATCCACCAACCATCATCAACCTACACCAACAAAGTTGTCTTCTCTTTCTCTTTCTCCTCCTCTCCTATTTTCTACGTTGCATTCGTTGCAACTTGCACTCTTCTACTACTATTACTACTACCACTGGTATTACTACTATTACTAGTACTACTACTAATACTGCAACTGCTATTTCTTTTCTACTCTTACCAACGTTCGTTACGAAATTCCTAGTCGGCAGGTTTTTCACTAGAATTTCGGATTTTATAGAAAGGAGACACACATACATATGCACATGCACATGCACGTACTCTCTTCCACGGTCATTTTTGAACTATGACTCCCCTCTCCTCATTCTATCACATTTTTTCCTTCTAAGATATCAAGAGATTAATAGATAGGTCTGTATTTAATTCTTTCAATTTTTTGTAAGGTATATTATCTACTCATTTTTTTTTTTTACAGCCATTGTTACCCGTCTTCCTTCGGTTCTTCGTTTCGTTTTGTCTGTTTCTTTTCTTTTGTTGTTATCTTTTCTCTTTTTACTTTTCTCTTTTATTTTATTTTATTTTATTTTATTTTATTTTTTTTTTTTTGAATGAAAATCATCCGACTAAAATTTATTGCGACTGATGTCACGGACCTTTTAATTTTTCTTTATTTCGTGTTTCAAAAGAGCCGTTATTTGCCGTATGAAAATAATTTCAAAAGCTTTTGCAAGTTGCGTTAAATTTTTTACAATTTTCTGCGGTTAATCTTTTAATACTTAATTCTGCGCTTCGATTCTTTATCCGTCTCGTAAAAAAAAGAAGAAGAAAAAACGAAAAGGGAAATAAATCAAAAAAGATCGAAAGTTATGTTACATTTTTCCATACAGTTCCTGTATCACTAATCTTTCATTTCTCTTGCATTTTTATTTCGATAAAAGTTACCTCCATCCCATGAAAATAATAAATGGAGGAAGATTGAAAAATTATCTAATATTTTTTACCTCGGATTTGTCCGACCAATCTTTCACTTTTTAATTTAATTTCTATATATTCTTCAATACGTTATTTATAATATAACAGGTTAAAATTATAAAAAAAGAAAAAAAAAGAACGTTGAAAATACTACATTAGACTTTGTACGGTTCTTGTAATAATTCTTTATATTTTTAATGTACTTTTGTAGATCTTTCTACTGAAATTATTTTATATGGGTTTGAATACGAACACGTGCATCCAGTACACGTCGTTACGTTCCTTCGAACGACGTCTCCGCGTGTGTAATTGCCGCTCCTCGTGTTATAAGGCACTAAGTGTAGAGAGAAATGTAACAATTTTGGTCGCTTTAATGAGTACACGTGCTCGCCACTAAAATATTTCTCTCTCTCTCTCTCTCTCTCTCTCTCTCTCTCTCTCCTTCTCTTTCTCTTTTGCCCTTAACACATCTAGAAACATCTCGCAATTTCAACACACTTTAGCTCTTTGGTAAGAAATATATATATATATTGATTTCAAGGATAAAGAGAAAGAAAAGAAAATGTTGAAACATTCATAAAAAAAAGAAAAAAAAAAGAAAAGTAAAGAAAATAATTCACGTCCAATTTAAGATTCTAATAATTAGCTCCGAATATTGGAAATATTATTGAACGAAGAAAAAATAAATAAATCGATCGATCGATCAAACTTGAAATTGAAACGCTGAAAGAGATTTACAAACGATTCTTTTGTCTTCTGTTTGAAAAGAAAAATATCTCGGTATCGTTTTAATTTATATGTCCTTTAAGAAAACAGTGAAAGAGATTAATTCGAATTCCAAACAGATAAGACAACGATATTTCTCATTCATTGTTTATCGGAAATCGTCTAGGATTAAATCTATGATAAAGAATGAAATACTCTTATCCGTTTCTTTCTCAGTATCTCAGTTGATTAAAACATTTGTTTAGAAACAAGAGAAGTAGTCGTGAGAATTCAAGCAGAGTCACACACAAGGTATTGTAGTTGGTTTATCTAAGGATGAATAAGAGAAGAAGGCTCTCTTTGTGCCTTTACCGCGGATTGCAGTTTTTCGAAGCTTATCCCTGGCGTCAAGTTTATTGTATTTTCTAACAATACCTCATGATGCATTCTGTTGCTCTCTCTCTCTCTCTCTCTCTCTCTCTCGTTCTCTCTCTTTTTCTTTCTCTTTCTCTTTCTCTGTCATTCAGAAAGAGAGAAAGAGAGAGAGAGAGAGTGTGTTACTCTCAATGATAAAAGTTTGCTGACTGACGACTACGATGACTTCGTAGACGTCACGTTAACGATCCAATGTGATTGAATTATTATAGTTAGAATGATGAGGATAAATGTCGGAAGAAGGATTGAAAAGGAATAAAAAGAAAGAAAGGAAAGAAAAAAGTTTCTTCTTATGTTGTTTCAGGGCGAAGAGGATGAGCCTCCAGAAGCCTTGGACATGGGCTGGCCTAGTAGTCCTAAAAAGAGGCTAACTTATATATTAGTAGCACCGATTCTCTTTCCTCTATGGTTAACTTTACCAGACACACGAACACCCAGAGGTAAATTAATTTCTTTCATGTACTTATATTAAAATCCTTCAAAAATTAATAAATAATCTTGTTCTTTTTCTTTTTTTTTCGAGACTTTTATAAAATAAAATATGGTATTAGTGAAATTTAGATTTTAATAATTTATTTGGAGGATTAAATTCGTAATGTTAAATGAACATAACAAGACAAGACGTCTTAAATAATTTTGATAATGAATCGATACTTTAATACTATTTTTAATTTATAATAATAATAATAATAATAATAATAATAATAATAATAATAATAATAATAAATAGGTCTTAGATATGAACTCTCGATTCTCGAAATAATCGAATAAAGACTCGATTAAGTAGAGTGCACGTGGCTAACGTCCTTTATTACGCTCGCTATGGCAAATTGTTGGGATCTGGTGGAGGGAGAAAGATAGAGAGTATGTCGCGAGTAATATCGAGATGGGGTGGTTTTACGCGAGAAAAAATGTGAAGAAAAGGTTATGAGATAGAGTGAGAGGAACAGAGAGAAAGAGAGAGAGAGAAAGAGAGAGAGAGAGAGAAGCGATGAGAAAGATAAAAAATTAAATTTCGATGATCCACTAATTTTGAAAGAAATGATAATCATACTTAACGAATTATTTTTTTAATCAGAAATTTAATTGAAGATATTCGTAATGCAAAAAAGAGTTTTCAAAGTATCCCCCATTTCAAGATATTTATCGTCATTTTTCGTTACCGAGTTAAATCTTTTATAATCTTATTTCTTTCATGTTTAAAAAAAATAATACGTGAAATTTATAATGTAACTTATATTATTTGCGTATGTATATATGAAAAAATACAAGGATCCAAAAATTTCAAAATGATTTAAAAAATTAATTACTCTTTTTCAAGACTCTTGAAGCTAATTCCTATTTGTAAATTTGTACAATATAAGTTTGTAAAGTTACAAGCCTAATTACAAACTTAAAAAATTTCGAAAAGAAGTAATTGATTTTTAAAATCGTCAAAGAACTTATGACACATCCTACATAAAGTATAAACTAATATAATTAATATAATTATAGTAGATACAACTACGTATGTTAATAATAACTTATATTAAATTTTACAGTAAATAAACTGATAATATTAAACTAGTATAAATTATACTATAATTATACTACCACGTTTATTAGTATACTTATACTAAAACAAGTTATACTATATCAAGTATAATTACATCTACATAATTTACAAATTAACTCTATAAGTTATACTTAGTATAACTATTAACCTTCGACCGTATGAACACCGACAAATTAGCTTTTTTTATTCCGATAAAAAAAAAATGAAAAAGTAAGAAGAGAAAAAAATAAAAAAAAAATAAAAATAAAAGAATAAGAAAAAAATAAAAGAATAAGAAAACGAAAAAAAAGGAAACAAAAAGTAAATGAAAACATAGGACATAATAATAAGGTGATTATACGAACGAGTTGAAAGTTATACGGGGTAGCATAGTAAAGGGTTAACTGAAATATGAAATTCAATTCTCGTTTACCGTACATTACATACATACATCAATCAAGGATGGAGAAGCGAAACGATGCATTATCTGTGCTCTATTAACTGCCACAGTATTTCAAAGTGACACAATGCTTGCGACGAAAGATGATATTGACGCGCTAATTTCGAATCGTCGACTGATTGTTGCCCTGATCGACGTATTGTGTGTGTCTATTCAATCGTCGAATGAATCACGTCCTACTACTACACACACACATCATATATATATATATATATATATATATATATATATATATATATACCTTTCTAGCCCTTTTCAATCTTCTCCAGAAGAGTGTGTTTTTACTGATCAATAAAAACGAGATATCAAGTTCTAGATCTTTTCTTCATGAGTATAAGAAATAAAAAAAAGATAGAAAGGGAGACAGAGAGGGAGAGAGAGAAAAAATGTGCAAATTTGAAATGAAATTTCTAGAGATAGAAAAAAGAAATCGATGATGGGTTCTCTCTCTTTTTTCCGTCAGTAAAACGAGTTCGATAAAGAGATTGACAAACGAGAATTCGAACGAGGGATCGGATTAGATTACCGAAAGATTAGGAGTCCTCAAGTGCGATTAGATTTTTTTTTCTTTTCTCTCTCCCTCTCTCTCCCTCTCTCTCTCTCTCTCTTTCTGTCTCTCTTTTTTCGATCGTTCGAATAACTGATCGCCATTTACTCCGAACGAAATGCGCATCATTGGAAACTGATTTCAACTGATATTTTCTTCGTACATTATTGTAAGGATTTCGAAGAAAAAGGTTACGTTCGGTGAATGGTCCATTCGAGAAATGATTGTTATCGTTAGGATCGACATGAATTACCTTTCACATACTGTCACATAAGTGACACATATATGTAACTTATGGGGCGGACAATGTACGGACAAATTTTATTTATCGTTTATTTTATGTTATATCGAATGAAACGGACGATAATCGATAATCGACAAATCTTAAAATAATATTTATAATATCTATTTATATATGGTTTTAATAATTATTGGATAATTTATTGGTTTAAAAGGGAATAATTAAAAAAGTAAATTTTTTGTTATTAAATATTATTTATTTAAGAAAGTAGATTTTACAGGTGAGAATCCGTACGAACGATTTTGCCAATGTAATAAGAGTTAATAACTTTATTGTTTATTTAAAATAAAAGTTTTTAATTATTAACTTCGTGATTAGTAGCTTCGTCTATTCTAAGTACTCTGGCGTTCTCAATCGAGCTTATCTAGAAACAGTTCAACAACATTTTGAAATATAACAATTAAAAAGAATTTGATCAATTATGTGTACATAATAAGAAACAATGACTATAACGTTTACCGTGAGTAAAATTTAATTTTCGAAGTATTTAAATTTCAGTACGATTAATTCAAAGAATTTAACAACATTTGAAAATGTTCACAATTAGTCGATCATGTAAGAATTAATAACTTTATTCTATATCAAATTTAATTTGTAAGGTTTCCAAAGTTTAATCAAACGAATTTAAACAATTTGAAAACATTTTACGAATTTTAACATTTAACATTTTAGAATATATTCGATCAATCACGTATATATATATATATATATATATATATATATATATATAATAACAATCAATTATTATACCATCAATCATGTAAAAATCAATGACTATATTGTTTATCCCACGTTACATTTAATTTACAGAAGTAATCAAACTTCGGTACGGCCAATTTGAACAATTTCACAACATATAAAAGTTTCATAATTAAAAAAATAGAACAAAAAACAGAAAAGAACAAAAAAAAAAAAAAAATAACTTGATCAACCACGAAGGAATCAATAACTATTGATATTGAAACATCGATATCGTTACGTTTAATATATTGTTCGTGTTATTAATGAAATTTCATTTCTAGTGTCTGAAATTTATGTATCGAACAAATTGAAACTTTATTATTTCCAAAAATTAAAAACAACTTGATTTAATAACAATTTCTTTAACAATTTAATATTATAAAGTTTATCTTGTATCAAATATTTTTATCTTAAATCAAAGATTTAATTTTTGATGGATGTTTGAAAACAATTTGTAATAATAACATTGTAACCTTGACGATTTTATTTCGATTTCAGGAAAAAAATTCTTTGCGGTAACATTCATTGGGTCGATCGTGTGGATAGCTGGATACTCGTACCTGATGGTCTGGTGGGCGAACGTAGTTGGTGATACCGTTCGTATACCACCGGAAGTGATGGGCCTGACGTTCCTGGCTGCCGGTACCAGTATTCCCGATCTCATCACAAGTGTCATTGTCGCACGAAAGGGATTCGGTGATATGGCAGTATCGAGTTCTGTTGGTAGCAACATCTTCGACGTCACTGTTGGGTAAGCAAATACGTTGTCATTACATGAACGATCTATTACCGATCGATAGATCTTAATCATTCTCTTTTAACATTTTTATTTATTTCCATGTATATATATAATATTCTATAATTATTTTCATTGATATATATATATATGATATATATATATATGGAATATGTATAAACTAATTTATGAATGAACATTTTGATTAATACGAACGATCGATAAATCGAGATTTTTCTTTCTTTTCTTTTATCATTCTTATTATTTTTAACTTTCATTGATCGATCATTTGATAATTATAAATATGTATAAATCGATTCATGATACGTAAACATCTTGATAAATAGAAATATATGATTAATCGATCATATGATAGATCGAAATTATTATATGTGAGATTGTCTTTATAATTTCTTATTAAAATTCAAATTTTCCATTGATCGATCATTTAATAATTATAAACATACAATTGAATTTTGATTTTATAGATTTAATGGAAATATCTAAAGAATAGTTAGAGATCGTTGTTTTTTGTGAATCATTATTATATACCATTTAAAATTGAAATGTTTTATTAATAATTATAAATATACTGGAATTGATATATGTACGAATACGTATGTTATATCATTGTATGCCGATCGATATTGTCCTTGGATATTTCACGATATTTTGGAAGTTCTCCTTCAAGCTTATCGAGCTACACAATTTTTTTTCCACGACAAAGATCGAAAGATTAGCAACGTATCATGTATCTCGATAAGAGTAGAAAAAAAATAAGAAGAAAAAAAGATAAAAGAGAAACGCGTCGGATTTTCTTTTCCTTTTTTTTTTTTTCTTTTATTAGTACCATACAACGTAATTATTACAAAATTCGTTAAAAGAAGATCATGGTTAGGAAGAGAAGGAGAAAGAGAGAGAGAAAGAGAGATAGAGATAGAATCATCGTTAACGAGATCTTTTATGAAACTTCTTTACTGATTGACGATTACGTAAATTCACGTAGGTAACTTGGAACTTAGTATTATGTTCTTACAAATGTTTTTAAAGTAGGAATAACGAGATTACGTCATTTGGAACCATCAGAATTTTCTCTTCGTTAGTTCACATTTATATATCTCGTCTCATTATTTTCTGTTTCAATAGAAAATTATAAAGAAGAAATCGGTGATTTCGTTACTCATTAAAGCATCGAATTTTCTCGTGTTATCGTCGATCAAATATTTAATGAAATTTTATATTAACAAACAAAATATCCAAATTATCAACATTTAATATATTCTTATTTTTCAACTAAAATATATATATATATATAGTTTTAATTTTATTTTCAATTTAAATCTTTTTTATATATGTAATTTCAATGCTTTGCAAATTATTGTTCATTCGTATATTAAATATAGATATTAATATTAACATTTTACAAAAAATAAAATAACTAAGTTTATAATTTAAACAAAATCGTATCTGTGAAGAAGTCAACCTAATTCGAATTGGAATGAAGTTGGTGGTCAGTAGAGGAGAAACGGATTCGGCGGTCACGATGGTCGACCTATCGTGGTATTCTCGTTATCTGGCAGTAATCGCGTTCGCCATTCGTTCCTCGTATTATTATATCGTTGATCGAACAAAATACCGCGAATACTGTGCCGTACGTTATCCATTTCCCACCTAGAACCGCTAAGAATTTTCCTTTCATGAATACGCTTAGAAACTTCGAGTGAAATACTGCATTTTCTCAGATATTATATTTTTCATATCCTTTGTCATATACGTTTGTTCAAAAAATAAAAGATCTATATATTACGTATGTTATATTGTTATTATTATCATGATTATAACTTTACATCTTTTACAAATATTTTTTCATATTCTAATACAATCGTTAAAAAGAGAAGTATAATATACAAAGGCAATAATTTTGATCATCTTAAATATCTCCGTTCTTCTTCGAGATATCGAAAAATTTTGTTTAGTAATAATTTTTCTGAATGGGTGCAGGACGTCAACTATATTTCCCCTTTTTTAACGTAATTATATGTTTTTGATTACATTGGATAATGCAATTCGATATTGTCTATAAAAAAGTATTAATCCATATATGTAGAAAAATTATTAATTTAGAAGATATTTATAAGCGCTTGCTCAGCATATATCCTGCGCTTATTCTGCGCTTATCCTGCGCTTATCCTGCACTTATTTTGCGCTTAATTTGGGTGTCTGTCTCAAATTTTTACGATCTTTAGTTTCGGAGATATTCCAACGTTAATGAAAGATGTGCTTATTAACAATGTTAACAACAAGAGTTTGTTCATTAAAAAAGCAACAATTTGTTTATCAATTATTTATTAAATTATGTAAATTTAGAAATCAATCTCAGTATGAATTGTCTTTTTTTTAGCAAAATAAAATATATTTGGTTCGTCAGAATTTGTTTATGTCAAATTGTTTATAACAAATTGTTTATTAATTATTAACAATAAGTTGAAAAAGTAGAGAAAATTTTGCCCTTTAAAATGACGATTGATTCAAGTCTCTACGACTCTTAGTTCCTGAAATATACCACTGCAATATAATATACGATGTAGAAAAAATTGTTTTTGTTTATAAACAAAAGTAATTTATTTATTAATTTATGTAATTTTATATATTAGTCGCAATCTGAATTATTTTTTTAGCAAAATAAGATATATTTTGTTCGTAAGTATTTGTTTATAACAAATTGTTTATAACAAATTATTTATTAATTATTAACAATACGTTGAAAAAATAGAGAAAATTTTGCCCTTTAAAATGACGTTCGATTCAAGTCTCTACGACTCTTATTTCCGAAGATATTCTCGATTAAATGGAATACGTTTACGTTGACCCACTGACCTACATAATTTCATTCATTCAGTTCAATGACCTACTAACCTATATAAATTCCAGGAATTTACGCGACCTACTACTACTACTACTACTACTATTACTACGAACAGCTGTACGATACGAATTATGAATGAAAATCTTTCGATAGCGATATCTTCGGAACGAAAAGTCGTAGAAACTTGAAACAACCACCGTTTTCAAGCGTGATTTATTCTTTATTTATTTAAATATAGTAATAATATTGGTATAATAAAAGCGATTTTGTTAATAACAATATCAATTGAAATTTTCCTTCTCTTTCATAATAACTGTGAAATATCTCCTAAACTAATAATTTTTCGACATACATGGATTAATACTTTTTTATAGAGAATATCAAACTGCATCGATCAATGTTATGAAAAATATATAATTCCATTTAAAAAAACTCAATTGACCTTCATATGTCTTCTATCAGTTTATCTATAAAAAAGTTATTATTACTATATTATAACCCCTTTCATATCATATAACTTTTGTAGATAAATTTTTTCCATATCTCCAAAAGGAACAGAGATATTCAAGATTATTAGACCATCCTGTATATACATAAATATCCTATATATATTATTATTATAATACTATATTATATAATGGTATCATATGATATATACATATATATATATATATATATGTAATAAAATATTTGCTTATTTCTCTCAAAACTCTTCGATATAATAATATTAATATATAATAATTATTTTAAAATAATTTATATTAATTTATTTGTCATATATACTGTCACACACACACACACACACACACACACACACACACACACATATATTTATATATATATATATTGCCTATATTATTCTTCTGTCATATTATATTATATTATATTGTTTATTTCTGAACGATTTATTTCTCTTTCGAACGAATCTTTCAAAGCGAAATCGTGCGTTCGACCGAAGACGGAGCTGTTTTTGAAGTCGATTTTTCATTGGAAAAACGATGAGAGGATAGAATCCGATCAACGGTCGATCGATCGCGATCATTTTGTACCATCTAGCTCAGTATCTGCCAGTTGGCAAAGTGCCTGAATCGGAAACGAACGAAGCTCTAGTTCGTTCATGTTTATACGGAACGTTCGCTTTGGAAGTAGAGAATCTCATTTGGTAGGAGAATACGCTTGAAAAAAATCAGTCAAATAATATTCTTGGTATCGATAGATCGATCGGTTCGACGAGAGGTCATCGAATAGAAGAAAAAAAAGAGGACAAAAAAAATATTTGCTCTATATGAAAAGTTCTTAATTATTTTTCAATTAGTGTTTTATTAAAAATCATTTTTATAAATAGATTAAAATATTTTCTATATAATTGACACAATTTCTTTATTATATTTTTAATATTTCTTACTAGGAAGGCTCAGTAAAAAATTATTTTTAAATAACTACAAATTCGTTCGATAGACGGACTAAACTTTTTGATAGACATATCTAATATTTTCGTCATTAAAAGATCTTTCAATTTTTAATTTAATTTCTGTTTAAATTAATATTAATAAAAGTTTCTATTCTCCGTTAAACCAAAACTATCTCATAAACCTAGATAATACTTGTGTCATAAGAAAATTTCAATAAAATTTAATTCTTCAGAATTAAATTCAATTAATTTCAAATGAATAATAAATTTTTACAATTGATAGCTCTTCTCGCAATGAAAAACTTTTCATAGGATATACATAGGATTTAATATTTTTTCGTAAAATTTATATATCATACAATATAAAGCATAATTTTTATTCTTACTTAATATTTATCTCATGATAAAAAATTAGAACACACACACACACACACACACATATATATATATAAAAGAAAGGAAACGATCAATCATACTTGATTTTTTTTTAATAAAACTGTTAACAGGCTTCCGGTACCGTGGCTCCTCTATGGCTTGATCTATGGGAAGCCAGTGGAGGTGAACTCGGTGGGTATGGTGTGCAGCATAGCGATTCTCTTCTGCATGCTACTATTCGTGATTATGAGCATCGCCTGCTTCAAATGGAAAATGAACAAGGGTCTCGGCTTCACGATGTTCCTCCTCTACTTCGTCTTCGTCGCTGTTTCGCTCATGTTCGAGTACGAGATACTAGTCTGTCCGGTCTAGGAGAGAAAAGGAGAGCTAAATGCTCATGAACAATATTGTCTCGTGTTCGTCATTGCGAAATGGCACCAAAAGTATCAACATAATCGTCATCATGATCACGATCATCATCACTATCATTATCATCGTCATTATCATTATTATGGTTACCATTATCATTATTATCATCAGCAAAAACAGCTGCAACAACAGCAACAGCATCCTCGCAAACGAGTCGACGATCTCTTTCTCGAGCTGAGGATTTGTGCGTTCTATCGATCTCATGAAAAAGGAGAAGTAGAAGGAGGAGAAGGAAAAGGAGAAGGAGAAGGAGAAGGAGGAGAAGGAGGAGGAGGAAAAGGAGAAGGAGAAGAAGGAGAAAGAGGAGGAGGAAAAGGAGGAAGGAGGAGCAAGCCAGCCTTTCCACGACATCGTCACCATCGACCACACCACCAATACCACTACCAACACCAAAATCACTACCAGGAGCATCAGCACAGTCAAGCATCGCCACAGACAGTCAACACCCACCTAAGAAGAAAAGAAAATATTTCTTCTTTATAGTCGAAGATGTATATATTGTATAAACCTTGAAATACCTGAAACGAAATACTCATCTGATCTTAAGAAGATTCACGATGGTTCTCTAATCATGGAGCTATCATTCGTTCGTTCGTTCGTTCGTTTAGGCGTGGCGAGCGTGTCAGCCGATCGTGCCAAGGATTACAGAAAATGAAAAGGAAAAAGAAAAAAATACAAAAAAAAAACAAAGGAATCGTGTTCCTCTTTTGCTTCATACATACATATGTTATCTCGTAGAGAAAAAAAGTAAGAAAGAAAGAAAGAGAGAGAGAGAGAGAAAGAGAGGAAAAATACTTATTTGTTAAATTATACAGATGTATAAATAATATCATATTCGATTATTAAATAGAATAAATAAGAGAGAGAGAGAAAGGCAGACAGAGAGAGAGAGAGAGAGAGAGAGAGA
>NC_057695.1:5153753-5156814 GCF_014466175.1 Vespula pensylvanica
ATGGCCGAGTATCGATCGGATTCGAACGCTAAGAGAAAGAAGATCGCGGGAGGTTTAATTCGAGATCTTCTTCGAGTTTAGAACGAAAACGAATTTTTTCTACGAAGTTAATAAAATATAAAACTTACAAAAAATAAAAAAAATAAAAAATAAACGAACAAATAAATAAAACGAAACGAAATAAAACAAATCGGGGACCCACGCGAAGAGAAATATGTACAACGCGTAAGGTTACTCACAGTAGACACAAGATACATAACATACAAGGTATAATCTCAACGAATCCGATAAATACACGTTCAAAGGGCTAATATCTTTCGCTGAATTCTTTCATATTTTACGATGTCGCACTGTGACATCTGTGAAATGAGAGAAAAGAAAGAAAAAAAAAGCGATATACCGTTTAGAGACATAGAAAAAGTACTATTATTATTATTATTATAATATCGTTGTTACGTGTACACAAAGAGAGAGAGAGAGAGAGAGAGAGAGAGACGGAGAGAAAGGTAGAACGAAAGAGACAAAGAGGGAGAGAGAGAGAGAGAGAGAGAGAGAGAGACAAAAAAAGAAAAAAAAACAGAAATTCATATTGTATAAAATGTTTGAAAAAAAGTGAATTTTAACATCATAGAATTACTATAGTTAATAAGGTGATCTCGACTATATTAATATTATTAAATATTAAGTGAAAAAACATACGTTATTAATAATGCGTACCGATAACAGCAGGAAAAGATAAGACAGACGATTACACATATATTATTACATACTCGTATATACATAACCATATACCTATATACATATACCTACATATATACACCCATATACACACGTTTAACACGCACAGAGTTACAGAATAAAGAAAACGAAAAAATATGTATCCGGTAGTCTCAGCGCCTAAAAGCGGCCTAGCTTTTTATTAAATACAGCAGAGATCCATGGATGATGATAATTCTAATTAACTACGAAAAGAAATCGTTATTAATTAATCGACGTTTAAAACGACATTAGAGAGCGACGCTAAGATAGCGAAATGTACGTAAGTAGGCCATTTTTTCGAAGCCGAGACGACGATGTCCGCGCGATTATTGGAGAAAAAAAAAGAATTTTGAGAGTGGGGTTGATGGATTGATTTGAAAAAGAATAAAAAAGAGATATAATAAAAATGATTCGTTTAAAAAAAGAGGAAATACTCGTGTATTACCTACGTAAAACATAACGTACGTTTTCTCGTATATTTCACTCTTTTGTGTACACACATACACACACACATACACACACACATACACACACACACACACACACATATGTACTTACAACCCCCCTCTCCCATCGATTTGGAACAAGGAAATTAGTCGACAAATTGGAAGTTAACTACTTCGATTAAAATCATCTCTTCGACATATTTTTTGTTATATATATATATATATATATATATATATATATATATATAATATTATTTAATTGTGTTTCACACGAGAATCCTTTCTCTTTTTTATTTTGATCCTATTGTGTTTTTAACTGGTCTTATATAAGAAAAAATATAAAAAAAAGAGAAAGAGGGAGAGAGAGAAAGAAAAAGAAAGAGGAGAAAAAAGAGAGAGAAAGAGAGAAAAAGGAATACTCTCGTGTATCCGTATGTTCTCTCATTAGATCATTTATCTTCTTATTTTTTTTCGGATTATTAACACGAAAGAAGAAGTTGAAATTATTTACATTGAAAAATAAGATGAATAGACAGGGAAGAAGAAGAAAGAGGTTTGACAAATATAGTTACAGCCTATTTCTTACTTTCATATCAACGACGAGAACGACGATTTGTTAACGAACAATTTCCAAGATTAGAGATTGACAAGTTCGTTGAAAATCGGAGAGAGAAACGTAGAGAAACGAATGCGTGTGCGTACGTGTGTATTTATGTGTGTGAGATAGAAAGAAAGAAAGAGAGAGAGAAAGGAGAAAACGGGAATGAATGATTGATCTAATTAATTACGCTTTTACGATAACAATTTTTCCGGCCGGCCTTGTTTTTTAAAAGACATTAACAAAAAAGATAAAAAAGAAAAAAAAGAAACAAAAAAAAAAAGAAAAAAGATAATAGTGTCTAGTTACCTAACGTAATGCCGTGTTTAGAAAAAACGTTCTATAAATATACGAAAATATTTACATAGAGTTAAACAAAGCGAAACGAAAAGAGAAGAAAACGGGAATAGAGAAAGAGAGATAGAGAATAGGTATATGAAAAATTTTCAATACGTTGCCATTTAATAGAACGTACGTTATTATCTTGATAACGCCTAAAAGTTAAGAAAAGAAAATTAAGAAAAAGATAAAAAATAAAGATAAAGAAAGAAAGAAATTGAGAAGAAAAAAAAGGAAGATAAATGATTAAAAAAATAAAGTTAAGTAGCGAAGGATACGCAATACGATCTTCCCGAAGTATCGATCAGATTATACAATCTAATCTAACGTCGTTGATAATAATAATAATTTAATTTTTTTTCTTTTTTTTTTCAATATATTCTTCTCGTATTTGCAAGTAGGAAGAAAAGAGATGGAAGAGATCATCTCTCTCTCTCTCTCTCTCTTTCTTTCTCTCCGTTTCTTTCTCATTATTATCTTGATAATTCCCATTGGTAAAATAAAGATAGAAGATCTTGAAAAACGTTTACAGATATTATGCTCTCATTAAGGAAAAACGTTGCGAATAAAGATGGAGAAACGCGAATAGATTAGCGTGTTACTCGTTGCTAAAAAACAAGAGAAGGAGAGATTAGCGTGAAATCGCGTGATAAGTCGAAGGTCGACCGGTGATGAAACGTTTGAAACGCGGCTGACTATTATCGCAACTCGCATGATTTCTACTTTATAATACCTTATTAGGGCAAATTGCATACATACGTAGATATTTACATATGTATGTAGGTATGTACTTATGTACATATATTGGTTGAAGTGATAACGCACGAATTCGTGTAATGAAAAATTAATGAAAAAGGATACGAAAAGAGAGAGAAAAAGAGAGATAGATAGATAGATAGATAGATAGATAGAGAGAGAG
>NC_057695.1:5156914-5158790 GCF_014466175.1 Vespula pensylvanica
TTTTTTTTTTTTTTTTTTTTTTTTTAGGGAATGAAATAAAAATTCATTATTAATTGATTTTAATTTCTTTATTTTTCTTTTTCTTCGAGATATCATAATAATTTTGTCGAGTTTAATGAAATCTATGTAAAAGGAAGTTTCTTATTGTGCTCACAAGTACATACAAAAGAAAAGAAATATATATATATTCACACATACACACATATATAGCATTCTAAAGATCGGAGAATTCGACAGATACACGGGACATTCTTTCGAACGAATTATATTGTTTAATTTCGATCATGTTTCATTCATGGTTACAATCAGAACTATAGAACAAAATGAAAAAGAAAAAAAAGAAGAAGAAGACGAAGAAGATATCGACCTGTCCATATTCGAAAACCATAACTCTTTAATGAAATTACTTTCTTCTATCTCTACTTTGTATTTTTTTACATTTACATGACAAATCAACGGAGAATGATCTCTCTCCATCTCCTCTCTCTCTTTCTCTCTCTTTTCATCTTTTTTTTTTCATAAAAGAAAGAAGAAAAAAGAGAAAGAGATAGAGAGATAGAGAGAGAGAGAGAGAGAGAGAGAGAGAGAGAGAAATTGATCCGTTCTTTCATTCTTCCAAATCCTTGATATATCTCTTTAAGAAGTTAACCATCTGACGGAAATACGTTTGTGCTGAATAATAATTAATAATAATGTTTAATAATAATAATAATAATAATAATAATAATAATAAATAATAATAATAATAATAATAATAATAATAATAATAATAATAATAATAATAGTAATAATAATTATAGCAATGACACTGATTGTTAAACCGAATGAAAAGAAATGAAATCGAAATTGTTAAAAAATGCTTATAAATAATTCTTTCCCTTGGCAATGACAAAGGCGTGAACGCACATATCAAAGAGAGAGAGACGTTAAAGATGTAATATTAATTCATATTAAATTAGTCGTACTCTTATACTATATAGGGAGAAGTTAACAAAGAAAAAAAAATGAAAAAGTAACGTAAAGTACTTAGGGAAAATCGTTGAGAACAAAAAAATGTTTCTATATTATTATTACTACCCATTGACATCACATTCATGATTACTATATTAAAATTATTATAAATTATATACATACATATACATATATATGTGTGTATATATATATATATACATATATATATACACACACACGTGTTATATATTCGGATCGTTACGAGAGATTCTTAAGAGAAAATTATGTTAACAAAAAAAAAAAAGGAAAAAAGAGAAAAGAAAAAGAAATCAAGGAAAGATAGTATCAATATGGAACGATCTTCATCGTTTGAGTTCGTATATTTTATTAATATCATTAATTCATATTGCATAGGGTTGAATACCCGTCCATCGCCGCAGTAGACACGGAATACGATATAGTAATTCGGATTTTTAGGATATATATATATATATATATATATATATGTATATATAGAGACTTACAAATACATACACATACATACACTCTCACACATATACACACACGTATATATAAAAACATATAGATATGTAAAAGATTCTAATGTTGTATACGTTATATCAATACGGTTCTGAAAAAAGTGAGATTTTTATTGCGAATCCCAATTCGTTTATCAATCATATGAATTTCTTCATATATACAAGGTACATCCTATTGCATTTATATATATATATATATATATATATATATATATTATATTATATATTATATATATAAAAATATATATATACATACATAGATATGTATAAAATTCTATCTCTCTTTCTATGTATAATGTAGATCAGAACCGTGATTGTAGGATATTATGGTTTTTTATTATCGTATATATAAATATATATATATATATATATATATATATATATAT
>NC_057695.1:5161573-5179086 GCF_014466175.1 Vespula pensylvanica
TTATCGCTCGTATCTTCGATTTATGTCAAAACAGGAACAAAAAGCGAATGAAGAAACACGTATCTCTATCTTAATTCTTATTATTTTTTTCTTTTCTTTTTTTAGCTTTGTTTTATTTATTTTATACATGTATATATATATATTTTTTATTATCTTCGGTATACGAAAATAAAGAAAATTTGTAGCATTTTTCATTCGAAATCGATCATCAAAGAAAAAAAAATAGTTATTCACATTTAATAATTTAAACAATCCGAGAGAAAACATTAAATCGATTTCGTTACTGAATAAAATAATAAAAAAGAAAAAGAAAGAAAGAAAAAACAGGATTGATTAAAATCGTCGACAATAATATATCGACCCGATATGGAAATCAAAAAGAAAGATCTGAAAAAAGGAAATAATATATATTTTTCTTCTAATCATTCTGTTCGATCTAATTATTTCGAAAAAGTTACTACGTGCATTAAAAGAAAAACGATTTACGATTAATAAATTGCAAAACAAAACAGAACAAAAGAAATAAAGATAGAAAGAGGACATACGAGATCGGACATATTTTTATTCTTATCAGATACTATTCTTTCTCGAACTTCTCTTTTTACTACTTAACTGTTACACTTGCTTCATGCGTGAAAAAAATAACGAAAAAGAAAAAAAAACAAAAAAAGAGAAATAAAAAGAACAGGACGCTCGAACGATTTTTAACGAAAAATTAATTAGTCGATTGGCATATAAATTCTTTTTTATTCTCATAAATTCTAACGATCTATAAAATACTATTATTATCTTTCTAAACAATTGTCTATTTCGACTATTTTCACGAACCTCTTACAACTTATCTCTTGCAGAAAAATCAAAAAAAAAGAAAAAAGAAAAAGAATTAGACGTTCGAACGATTTTTAACGAACAGTTAATTAATTGGCATCAATTGGAATCAATGTTCTATTCTCATAAATTCTAATGATCTATACATTCACCTAAGTGATATTCTTTATCACTCTTATAAACTCTTCCAAAGAAAAATTCAAGAAGAAAAAAAAAAAGACGTCCAAAGCGAAAAATAAATGAAATAATTAAAAAATTAGATTCTCTCAACGCACTGGCATCTTTTTAATTCAAACGATCTATGATCTATGACGTTCTCTTTATAATAAAGGATCAATATCGCATTATTCTAATATGAAATGTCGCGTTATTCGAAAGATATGATTCGAATGAACGACTCGTGATCAGATCGTACTTATATTTACATTACATTATGCATTTGAAAAACGAAATGAAACGAAATAAAAAAAGAAGAAAAACAAAAAAGAAATTAGCGAAAAAGTCGCCGTTGTTACGATCATTAATTAATTAAATAAATAATAATTTAATTAATTATTTAATTAATTAATTAATTACAAAAGAATGAACACTATTTAAGGAGAGAAAAAAGAGAAAAAAGAAAGAAAAGAAAGAAGGACAAACAAAAATGTATTATATTATTACTAATACCAATGGAAACCAGCACACAGATTTCTTTCGTCTCCGTTATTGACTATCGTTATTACTACCGCCATTAATTATCGTTGTTGTTGTTGTTGTTGTTGTAAAGTAACGTCGATTGGACTGCGTACTGATTAAAAGAAGAAAACGAGAGTAAGAGAGAAACGAAGAAAGAAAGAGAAATAGAGATTTTATATATATATATATATATATATATATATATTTATTTATTCATTTATATATGTATGTATGTATGTATGAATGTATGCATGTATGAATCTATAAATTCAATCCCTTGATTCATCGAGACTCGAAAAATCTTTTCTCTTTCCATCTACATACGTCGCTACGAGAGTCTCCACGTTTGTTCATCGATGGTGCTTCATTTTGAAAGAGGAAAGCGATATAAAAAAGAAAAAAGGAGGGAACAAAAGAAAGAAGAGAGAGATGGAGAGATAGAACTTGACCTCTCTCTCTCTCTTTCTCTTTTTCTATCTCTTTTTCTCTCTCTTTCTTTCTATCTATCTGTCTCTCGTTTTCTTTCTCTTTATCTCTCTATTTCTCCCTCTTTCTTTCTCTCTTTTAAACAAGGAAAAAGATACACGATTACATATACGTTGATCATAAAAAGGAAAAAACTTTGCAAAATTCTTCTCTTAAAAGGAAATATGTTACAAAAAAAAATAATAATAAAAAAGAAAGAGGAAGAGATAAAAATGTATATAAAAACAATGATGATAATGAGATAATTGTGTTATTATAATATAATTGAATGCCTGCAGGACAGGTTTCAAGATTGTAAGAAGAGACTCGTTTTTTATTTCTTTTTCCTGTTTTTTTTTTTTTTTTCTATACATCTCTGTTTTTCTTTCTCTCTTCTTTTCTCTTGTTTTTCCCTTTCGAATACGTTCGTCAAATTGTCCACTGCCTGAATTCAACGAACATCTAAACATTTTTCCGAAAAAAAGAGGAGGAAAAGAAAGGGCTTGCATTATTTGTGGAAATTAAAAAACCAAAAGAAAAAGAAGAAAAGAAAAGAACGGGTAGTTCGATCGAGCGGATAAAATTTTGTTATAGATCCTATTTAAAGACGATCAATCGATTGAGAGAGAAATGATTACGAGGAAAGGATATAAAAAGAAATGAAAAAAAAAATAAGGAAAATAATGAAGGAAAAGAAAAAAAGATGTTAGAAAAAGTCCAAGAAAATGCTTCGTGCCTTCTTGCTCGAGTTCAACCAATAATTTTTATATATTTTTTTTTTATTTTTAATTTTAGTTTTTTTATATTCGTATACGTATATATGTATATGTGCATATATGTATATAAACATATATATATATATATATATATATATATATATATTCATTTTTGTTGGCTGACATCTTATAACACGTTCGAAAAAATTCTTTTATATATTAGATTATTTTTCTCTAATTACGTTATTCTTCTTTACGTTTCCATGTTTCCTTTGTTTCATTGTATACGAAAAATGATATAAAATAGAAAAATAGAAAGAGAGAGAGAGATAGAAAAAAAGAAAGAGGAAGGAAAAGAAAAAGAAAGAGATAGAGACAGAAAATAATTTGGTTGAAAAAATTTAGTTAATTTACTTTTTGACTATAATAGAAAAAGAAAAGAAGAAGAAAGAAAAACCGAACCGAGAAAAAACGATATATATATTAAGATTAGTTTTATCGAACAAATTCGAATCAAGCATCAAGCAACGATTTTATGACTTTACGAGTAAAAAACGTAAATTCAGATTTTTGATCACCGATAATTCGTTTCTAATGTCACTTTCGGTTCCTGGATCATTAGAAAACTGACGATAGATAGATATATAATAATTATATATATATATTATATATATGTATACATATATACATATACATATATATATGTGTGTATATAAACATACACACATATTTCATAAAAGTGGCCACGCGAAAATAATTGTAGTGACGAAAATAAGCTTTTTCAAGGAGTACTTAAACCAATAAAAGCTTATTTATCGTGTACGTGTTTTTTAACTTACGGCGTAGAAAAAAAATAGAGAAAAATAGAGAAAGAAAAAACAGAAGAAAGATTGAGAGAGAGAGAGAGAGAGAGAGAGAGAGAGAGAGAGAGAGAGAGAGAGAGAGAGAAATAATTGTAGTACACGATTGAAGATAGTGACTATCGCATGCGGGTCAACGATGCGGCCATCATCCATAAACCTTTTTCATAAGCATTTATATACATATTTTTATTTCTAACGTTACAGTCGACAAATGGAATGGTATTAGATCCCGTTTGATAGCTAACTATACTCTTTTCCTCGAAATATATTTATTTTTTTTCTATTTATTTATTTATTTAGTTATTCATTCATGTATTTAGTTATGTATTTATGTATTTATAATCAATTTTCTATTACTTTTTGTTTATTGATTCAGATTTATATTTATTTTCTTTTTCCATTTGTTTCATCAGTTGTTAGCAGACACGAAACAAAACGAAACGTAACGAAACGAAACGGAACGAAACGAAACGTTAATAAAATAAAACGTTGGAAATGAAAAAATCGTTAGATCATCTTTGACTGCATTTAAGACGAATTCGCGTTTCGAATCCTCGACGGATTGAAAAAGATAACTCTCGTTTACGTTCGAATTTATCCATGACAGTTCTCACGGCTCACAAAGAGCCGATGGAAAAGTCTGCGGGTCGGCTTTATCGATCATTACCACACACACACACATACAGAGATATATGATGCATTATTCCGTACCAAGTACGGTTAGAGTTATCGAGTAATTTATTATAGAATTAAAATCAACTGTATTGCGAGAATAACGGAGCACGAAACGAAGAAAGGCCTGTATCGACCATCTTTAACCCTTAACCCAAACTTCTCCCGAACCCTCCTTTTCTCCTCCTATATTCTCCTCAACCTCAAACTACCCTCCCTTTCCACTAACCATATAACCACCACCACCACCACCACCACCTCAGCATACACACGCGTTTTCCTTCCATTCCTTTTTACCTCCCACCCTCATTCCACCCCTTCAACTCCATCTCCTATTCCCCTTCCCACCTCCAGCCCTCTCCCACCGACCTTTATCCTCGTTTAAAGAAGATAAGAAAAGAAAAAAGAAAAAGGAAAAAAAATGAAAATAAAAAGAATATGTAAGGAAAAACTTCCCATCAAGTCCCGTTCTTGTATTCGTCCTTCTCCGCCATCCTCCGACAAGACAACATATTGTAATCTATTGTAGATTGTTGTAGATAAATTATACGGTTTCACCGTACATTGTTACTTTTTGTCGACAATATAAAATACACAGATATATAAGTAAATACGTCGTATACTCCTTTAACCTTTTTATATGTATGTATATTCACGTTTCGATTAGGATCGTCTATTGATCTTAATTTTGATCTTGTCGAAATGAAATAGAAAATGAGGTCTTTTACATCTTCGATGAATTTTAATTTTGTTCTTTCGTTTTTATTTGTTTCACAGAAAGTAGAAACCTTACAAGAAAAAACCTTAGAAGAAATATTTCAAAAGCCAATGGATTAATTATTTCGCATAAGTATATACAAATCGATTGGTTTAGATTATATGATATTTACAATGCTTAGTTAATTAATACTTAATGATTTACACTTGGCATACTCGGCGATCCAACAACATCTATTATGTCTGCTTTTACTTCAGGTTCTGTTTTTGGTAGTAGAGCTGGTGGTATTGTCAGGGTCTGAAAAAAAACAAAAAAAAACGGACAATCATAATATATTACATTGTATTAGAAATAATTAGAGACAATTTTATTTATTTTTTGGGACATTACTTTTCCTGGTGCAAGAGCTTCGTATTGATGTCTTAACGATTGTAATTCGTAGTCGCAGGTAGATAAAGCACTTCGTAATTCATAATGAAGTACTATGTCGCTTCTTAATTCATTAAATTGCTGACATATTTGTTCTGTAGGTGGAGGATTTAGTTCTGCAAGATTCATTAATCGATATGGTCACATTCATTATTCTATATAATCGCCTTAGAATTATAATAGCATAAAATTATACGACACGGGTTATTACCTATGCTTAATTCGTTTAACATCTGTTCAATGCCTTTCATTTTCTTTTGTCCAAGACTACTTGGCAATTTGATTCTTTGCGATCTCAATGAAACTCCACTATTTTTGAAGTCAGGGAACTTAATACCGGCAGATTCTACAGCCTGAAAATAATTATTTTGTAGTTTAGCCTATTTTTGCAAGGCAAGATTAACTTTTACATAGTTGTATTCATACATGAGAAGCATCGGTTTTATTTGGTCTGTTCCTAGAAGAATTACTACTCTTTTTGGAAGGTTTTCTTTCGCTTTTTCTAGGATCTGCTTGATGGTCTGCTGCGGTTATAAGTTTTTGCAAATCTTGAGTTTTTCTGTCCCTTTCTTTCTTTCTTTGTTCTATCTTACGCAACTCAGCTAATAAAGTCTGCTCTTCTTCCACTTGTTCCGGCGTCCGTTCGAACAATTTTTTTAACTGTTCTTTTCTACGTTTCTCATGCTCTGCGTCAAAACTGTAAACTTTATCTGTATGAGATTTTGCTTTAGTCAATGCTGCACAAACTTGGTAATATCTGAAAGTAAAAAGCAAGATATCAGTATCTATATAAAATTAAGTAAATAAGAGCAAGGTAAAAATTAGAATAACCTTTCTTTCAATTCTTCTACAGTTCTGGCAGTAAATTTTGCTCGATCCCATCTATCTTTAATTATAATAAATCTAAGATCAAATCTTCTACACAAATCAAACAAGTGATCTGTCTCTGCTCGAGTCCAACCGTTAGTAACTAAATGTTGAACATACTCTGCATTGGTATAAGTCGGTATAGGAACCTTTTTATTGAACTTAGCGAAAGGATATTCCTTTCCTGCATCGGCAACTCGTCTCCAGTGATGGAAAACAGCTCCATCAGTTCGAGCTGGATTAGTAAACGGAGTCCACTTCCATGGTCTTACCTTTTTCATACCCAACTTAGCTCTAACTTGTTTATATCCCTTGGCTGTATCGGTTGGAAATAATGGCGGCACGTCAGTGTTATCTTTGCACAACAAAGCAAACACTTCTCTGTGCATACCCTCTGGACGTTTCGGTACCTTATACTCATATTTCTTTTTATTCTTTTTATCACTTCCCAAAATAGATTCTTTCGTAAGTTCCGTAGTAGTTGGAACTTCGATGTCCAATATATCACGTACATCTGACATTTTGTTGTTTCAATTTATCTCTTAATTTTCCAAATCAACGAAATTGAGGTTATGTTATCGACGTTATAAACAATCGCATCGTCGAAAAAAATATCATTTTTTAGGACTCAAATAAAAGTCCTCGTCAAAAATACATTTCTATTAATAACAAAAAAAGCGACGAATCATATAGGAAGTAAATTAATCACTGTTTACACATAAAAAATATGTTCAAAACATGCAGTTCTATCGACGATACAATAGTTTGACATGACGCTAAAATGTTTCGCGTACAACAGCGCTACCTCTTGGAAATAATTGAAATTTTTTCGCTATATTTATTACATTTGTATTTTCGAAAGTTTCTATAGGTCTAGTAATAAATCAAATAACTTTTTCTACCGATTATTTAATCGAAAATTTGCATATATTTTCATAAAAATCTTCTCAATTTTCGATCTTATTTATTTTCTAATTTATACAATCATTTTTGCACGCACAAAAAAAAAATGGACGTACGTACGTATGTACACATTGTTATATGTAAATAGAAAATTTTATCAATTTCGTATACACGACACGAATTTATGCCAGAAACGTTTTCGTAATATTATCACCGAAAAGCACGAACCCGAAACAATTCTCTCTCTAATCTAACAGATTGGTTAATACGTATTGCTTTAGATTTAATTCCAAACAATCGGCCCTACAGTAATCGTAAGGTAGGTCAAGGCAACTTCGACCCACTTTTACCCTCGCTGATTTTCGACGTATACATATATACGCATACGTAATCTCACACACATATATGTACACATACATGATTACAAAGCATTCACATACAGTTATTACATAATCTGTTACAGTCCACGGATATAGTAAGTTGAAATATAAATACTTATTAAATACGTAATGATAATTAAAAAAGAAAAAAGAAAAGAAAAAAAAACAAACAAATAGAAAGAAAAAAAAAAAAAGAAAAAGAAAAGAAAAGAAAAGAAGAAAAAAGAATTGGAAATTATTTTCCCTATATCATTATTATTCAATCGAATTTAATCAATTCATTATCAAACATTATCCTCGAACGGTGATACAGTACGTGACTTGATCGATCGATTAAAAAATTTAAAAAGAACGCATATAATTGATTAGAAATACATGTACGATGCATTTCCGATATATTATAGATGAATAATTAATACATAAAAAATAACTGACCGAAAGATAAAAAATAATCTTGTATCTGTAATATAAAGAAAGCGAATAGTAGTTCATGTGACTCGTTTCTTTCGAGTCATCTTGTGATTGGCAATTCGGGTAAAAAACATAAATACTTGTACGCGTACATACGTTCACTTTTATATATATATATATATATATATATATATATATGTATATACTTTAAAATTTTTTTTTCTGTCATGTTTCTCTCTCTCTCTCTCTTTCTCTCTCTCTCTCTCTCTTTCTCTTTCTTTCTAATTTTCTTCTTATGGACGTAACACGACCACATGTTACATTACTCACATTACCTTCCTACCGTATACAGTAAATGACTAGTGAGCTCGTTGTGTTCGAAATCAAAGGAGTGGGGAGAATAGATCGTCGTTGTACACAGCGAAGAGAGGTAAAGGAGTTCGAAAGAAAGGGAAAGTTCAGAGTGAGAGAACACCGGTTGGTTAGATCTTCGTGTTCAGTACGCGGAAAGCGAGTGGCGAGTGGTTCACTCGGTATACACGCACGTTTCGGAGATAATCTGTCTCTCATACGAGATTCTTTCTTCTTTTTCTTCTTTTTCCATTTTTTTCGCTTTTTTCTTCTTTTTGATTTCTTTGGAACGAACATATATTCCTTAAAATATATATATATATACACATATATATGTATATGTGTGTGTGTGTGTATATATATATGGGACGACATGAAGAACTCGGTCGGTATCGTTTGAAAAAGTTTCTTTGTTCTCGCAGATGATTGGAATGATCCAAAGGTGAGTCTTTGATAGATAAGAATATATATGTGTACGTGTGTGTGTGTGTGTGTGTGTGTGTGTGTGTTTATTGCAACGTGTAATTTTTATTAGAATATATATTATTTTTTTATGTCTGTTTTATTTTCAAGAGAATTATCGATTTGTTGTAAAATTATTCGATCGAAAATTAGAACGAATATTTGATTCGTTGTTCGAAGGTAGACATTGTTTGTTGAATATGCTACTTTTTTAAAAGGATTATTTCTAATAAAATCGTATAATATAGAGATTTTATAATTTATACGTATATTTCGATAATCGATAATGTATTCGAATCATATATTTTTTGTTTCTTTTAAGAAAGTTATAGAGAACGTTTATATATATATATATATATATATATATATATATATACATATAGACAGATATTTCTTTTTTTTCTTGCTCACAAAACTAGTTTCATAACGAGATCGTGGAAACGATTATTATTCGAATGTGAAATATTCGTGAAAGGTTATTTGAATAATTTTGTTAGTCTTTTTTAATTTCCATGTGTTATGCGTTTCTACTAAATTTTTTTCTTTTAAAAGTATATCTTATCAAAAAGAAATAATCGTCTCATAATTTGAAGTTCACTTACGTTTGTCCTTCCGGAAGCAGATATATTTACGTACGTATGCATGCTTCATATTTTACTTTATTTTTTTACGTTCAATGTAAGCATACACACACACACACACACATATATATATATATATATATATATATATATGCTTACATATATTATGCAAACACACACGTTTATTGTTTCCTTTACTATGAAATTTTACTAGTATGTCATTTGCACATAGTTAAAAGAATTACGTTAGTTCACTGGCATCGTCTTTAAGATCTGTGCACGGTTAAATAATACTATTATAGAACGCTTATGCAATCGAGAAAATTTCACTTTCCACGATGCAATCGTGTCCGGTTGAACGTTCGTGATGAGCGGTCATGTGTATACTTGTGCTTTTAGTTACACATAATATTTCTTTATACATATGCTTCATGTGTCATGTGTATGCATTTATATACGGGAATAGCACGATATCGAAGTAATTTTTCAGTGGAATATATACTTTGTTTTAACCTCTCACTTTACATATATGTATATGTGTATATGTATGTATGTATATACGTGTCTTCGTCTTTCTTCCTTTCTTTTCTCTTTTCTTGTTCAACAAGACAGCCAGGACCTCACATAACCGGTCTCACGACCGGTGAGCAAGCAAACGTTTATAATCTTTTACAAGGACGTTATGTTATTCTTGTAAGTCAACCAACAACTTCTTGTCTTACGTGTTTTTCATTATATTTTTCTGAAAATTCGTCTTTTTCAATCTCCCATTGAAATTTTGTGAACCTTCGATCAAAAGCATTGTTGATCTAACATGATTCAACTTCATCGTCGATCTTTTTACTCGTCAATCGTGTTTCTATTTAGAAGTAAAAGAATTTCATTTCTTTCTTTCTTACTTTCTTTAGTAATTATTAATAATCTATATAAAAGATTTGTTACGATTAAAAGAATGGAAATAAAAATTTATATACACGTGAGAAAGAGAGGGAGAGAAAGAAACGAAATGGTTTACGCGAATTGATTTTTTGTTTTCTTCTTTTTTTTCTTTCTTTCTTTTTTTTTTCTTTCCAGGAAATTTTAAGAATGAGTTGATTCATCTTTGACCTCTCAATGACCTCAGTCCTCTTGGTTGTCATGCGCGCCCTCTATCGAGTTTCATTGGATAGAGACAACATACGATAACAACAAGAAGGAAGAGGAGATAGTAAAGAAGAAAAAGAAGAAAAAAAGAAAAAGAAGAAAAAGAAGAAGGTAGTGGGACCATGTTAGAGCCAATTTTCGGAATATCACCGATCTGGTGGTTGGTGTTATACGCTGGTTTGCTGTTATTACTATCACCATTGGTCCTGTTGCTGATAGTTTTTCTGCCAAATTTCCCGCTATTGCTTTTACGTAGAATGTGTTATATACCAATGGAATCGATATAACGAATTCGTCGATAAAAGAAATTCGAAGGAAAAAATAACAAAAAAAAAAAAAAAAGAATATTTTCAAAGACGAAATATGAAATTTTTCAAGTATTATATATTAAAATATTATGAGCATTATCGATCAATAATTTGATAGATTTGACAAATTGCTAACTTTGCGTTGGTTTATTTTACATGGAAGATCATTTATATTGATCTCGTTAAGAGAGAAAATGATAGATGTAGGAAGTATATCTCTGATTCGGATTAAACGTTTTAACGAATTTATATACGAAAATATTTCGGCGTATTTATTACGACGCAAGATTTAGTATTTTAGTTTCGTGTAATACATTTTCTTTTTCTTTTTCGATACCATTCCAACTCCGAATATTGTTCTATAGCATGTAATTTTCTTGATATTTCCGATAAAAAGAAAAACTGGCGAAGAAAATCAAATTGCAAATGTCGAAAGATCAAAATGCAGATACGATTATACATCAGCTTTTAATGTACGTAGTAATGATGTCTATGTAGAGTTATTTAATGAAGAAATCGTACGATTACTATGTAATTATTTTTTTATCATACTTATTTTTCCGTGTTCGACATTCATGAAACGTTAATATCTCCTTATTCGATAGAATCTAAGGCGTTTCCAGTTGTTTTTCTTTCTAACATGCAATCACAATATTTTCAATATTTTTATTTTGAAAATATGAATTTTTATAAGAAAAATTACTTTCGAACGTTGAAAGAAAACTAGTATATACAAAAATAGTATATAGAAGAAATCAAATTCAAGGATAATCCAATTGAAATTCCATCTATCTGATCAATAGGCACGTGCCAAGTTATAATTTTAAAAGAAATTTCCTTGTGCAACTGGTATATCTATTAATATATTCTATTATGTTATGAGCATTTAATTAACTACCCGTGCAAGGACTTTATAAACGTAACAGTCAAGTACAAGACGTATGTAGAAGCTATACGAGGACGCATTAAAAAAAAGCTTTAGCATAGTTAGTTAGAAAAACTAGCGATCTGGCGAAAGGGAACGAAGGTAGCGGACGATGAATTATTTATGAATGTTAATCGTAAATTCCGCGTGTATTCAACATTGATATTATATTATTATACATATGTTAATTATGGAATTTAAAATGAAAAATATTATGGCGATCGATGGCTCTTCAATATTATCAAATTTCTGTTTCAATGTTATATTTTATTTATTATAATAATATTTAACAAATTTTTTTTATCAATTCTTTTGTAAACGATTATTGTATCAAATTTGATCGATGATTAACTAATATTATTATGTAGTAATGCAATATATGTTTACATATTTGTATGTATATGCAATATATGTTTATATATATATATATATAGGAATATATATATATGAATTATGAAAAAAGAAATTTGATAAAAATGAAAAGTAAAATTTGCCATTACTGTATTTCAACTGCAGATCAAATTTCACATAGGTATAAATACGTAAACAAGAGAACGATATTCGATCAAATCGATTATACATTTATGTGTATCCCGTCCTAATAAGGTGACATCGAAATGAGAGTTTCGTTCAAGGTAGTAGCCCACTTTCGTTTTCAAATATTACGATATGTTCAATCGAATGATCTATATCTATCTATTTATCTATGTATACATACATACATACATACATATATACATACATACATACATACAAACATACATATATACATACATACGCACACACATTTATATTATGTCGACATATATAATTGTCATCTAAATCTACAACAATCTTCGATGATGATCATCATTGATTCAACGATTCAACGATTTATATAAAAAATGTAAAAGAAAATATCTTTGCATGTTAGATTCGGATGGAACGTCAACCTGGTTGACGTCCTTCTACGTTTTATCAGCACTCTTTATATTATTATAGTCAGACATGAAGTTGGGACCTTATAGTACACGACTATCGGTGAGTACTTTCGCCGAGTTGGTTACGTAGTGGGGGAGTTGGGACTTGAACCCTGAGACCCCATGAGCCATATATACTACGGGAGCATGCAGCTCTCTTGCTACTTGCTGTCAGCTTCTCGACGATCCCCGTTCTTAACAGGCAACGTTCTTCCACACGTAAATCGAGAAGGGCAATTGTGGCGTTGAACGATAAAGGTGAGCCCGTTGTCTGTTTATTAACGAATTTCAATAATTTTAAATATTGCCAAAAGTTCTTTTTCCACTTATTTCTTGTTTATCATAACAAGATCTGAAATGATATAAATAAAATATAAACGAACGAAAATTAATTATTTTATTTTTTGTTATTAGAATTTTTGAAGGACGATTTGACGATAAATTTATTTGATTCTCTCTCTCTTTTTCTATACTGATATTTTTTTTCATTTTTTTTTTTTTTTTTTCATATATACATATTTGAGACGAGATGAACATAGCGATCGCATGAACGCCTACAGCTCAGATTTTATTTCGATGAAATATTCTATGCACGCTCGCCTCGTGTCTTTTATACATTCTCACATGCATACACGTAAGATCCTTGTCTCTCTCTCTCTCTCTCTCTCTCTCTCTCTCTTTTTCTCTCTCCTTATCTTATTCATTCAGTCCTTTTGTTCTTTTTCTTTTTTTTATCGACATACTACTTACCTTCCCAGAAACAATATCCGAAGCGAGTACGTCGACACGTGGCAGGAACGTGGATAAAGAATGTAGGACGGGCGTACAATATATATTTATGTGTCGACTGATTTCATTTTATTTTTTTATTTTTCTATTTTTGAAATCATTGAATCAAATAATATTATTAATCAAAGAAAATACGTTCACCATGATGTGATAAAAATTTAGATCAATAAAGGTCTCTAACATAACGTGTTGAATTGCCACATGCGTATCATTGAATTTCATCGTTGCATCGTTCTTTCAATAGTTATTATTATCTTTGATTTAGAATTTATCAATATTCGTGTACAAAACTTGCAAATATCTTCGTCCGATATTTTTATAAAATAATTATACGTAATATTGATACCGGAAGAATTAAATTTCTTTATTTCTTTATTTATTTATTTGTAAGATCGGTTATAATAGTATTATACAAAAGAAAAAAAAAATAAGAAAAAAAAAATGATAATTCGAGAAATTTAACCCCATTAAGAATATCTTTCTCCAGATGAAGATCCTGATCGTATCATTATTGATATGCATCGTGGCATCAGAACCAGGCTTGTTGAGGGTACCAAAAATATACAACGCTGTTATCACAAGTAATCAAAATCTTTCACCGTCGAGAGCTTATCCAGTGATACAACCAGTGATACATCGTACTGCGATTGGTTACGTGCCACCATTTTATTATGCTCACGTAGCACCTCATCTTGCTGGACCAGAGGTGGTACATCTTCCGCGTACCGAATCACCGAATATTGGAAATACCGAGAAACCGGAAGATGATGCTTCGAAGGAATCAGTTACGGAAAAAGTCGAAGCTTTGGAAGGATCTAACGAGAAGAATATTGGAGAAGATTCGAAGAAGAAAAAAGGGAAAGGACAAAATGGAGAGGACGATGTGCCACTTAGCTTTTATCCGAATTATCAATCGCTCTATTACGATCCTTATTTTTACACTTACAATGCGTTTAATCCTCATCTGATACCGGGAACATATTATGTCGATTATCAACCATTCGCACCGATTCCTCCTGTTATTCCAAAACCAGCATCGACTGAACGTCTTCAATCAAGTCATAGCCGTGATGAGAATAAGGATGGCATTAGAAGGAAAGAGGGAAATGAGAGAGAGAAGATACCAGATGTACCACCGCCACCAGTGCCAACGTCATCTCCGAATAACTCGCGTTGAGTTATTTTAACGGATGGATGATCGTGTTCTCAAAGTTCCAGTTTATTAATTTGTAAAAAAAGAAAAAGAAAAATGAAGACAATTTTGAGAACCACCGTGATTTTAGGATACATCATTCTCGAAGATCCCTCTTGAGAAACTTTCGAGGCTGACAGAGACTGTACAAAATACAATTTGTTCGTAGTTGAATTTTCCTTTTTTTTTTTTCTTCTTGAAAAACTTTCTCAACAATTTTATAATATAACAGTTTTAAATATTGATTCTTTATTATTTTTATTTTTTATTTTTTCTTTCTTTTTTTTTTTTTTAACAAATTCCGTCGGTTTCAGCCGCAAGTATCGTTTTTCTTCGTCACGGCCCAAACTTTGATCGTATACGAGAACCCTTTGTTCTCGGGACCTTTGAATTTGAGTTTGACGTATCTATGATCTGGTCCACCTGATTCCTTAGAGACATTTTCTTCAGTATCATTGATTGGAAGTACTTTGACGCAAGTTATACAAAGTGGTCCATCAATGGTAACTTCAAAGATAGCTTCGAGATTGGACGGTCCTTTTAAGTTCAGCAACAAGTTGTGTTGATAAACCAATGTACCGTTGCACGTGCCCCATACTAGATTTCCATCGATAGCCTAAACAATGTAAAATCATTGAAAGACGTTGATTTATTTATTTATTTCTTATTTTCTTTTTTTTTTTTTTTTAATCAAAATTAGTCGACTTACTCTATTTGGTCTGGATGGAGGAGATTCGTTAGTTCTTTTAACAATCAACTCGTTTTCTTTATTCGTACAAGATAATGTCAATTTGTTTCGTGTTTGTTTCGAATAAGAACCGTGTAAAGTGATGTTCGTACAATTACGAATAATAGGTAAGGTATAATTCGTGATATCTCTTAAAATGTTCCCATCGATCTCAGATTTTACATTCTTAAGATTTTCTTTGTTCTGATTAATTTTTATATTCTTTAATCTCGATTCGTATGAAGAAGTATTGGAAGCAACTTTAAATATATCCAAATTCGGATCGTTCCTATTTTTAAACGTTTTATTACTTTCGTCTAACGTTTGATTGTTTCTATGAACGATTCTTGAACTCGAATTGTTATAGTAACGTTTACCATATTTCGTTGCTATTTCACGCTGACGAGCATGAAATTTATCCATAACTGCCTTTCTCTGAGCATAATAATCCGTCGTATTAATAGCTCGTACGTTTCTGTTCAAAGTTAATTCGTTCGAAATATTTTCTTCGTTGATATTTCGATTGATTCTATTCGTCAATTTTTCTTCCATCGAATTTGATATATTTTTACGAGGTTTACCATTATTTGTGAAAACTAAGAAATATTTCTTCCAATTGTCCTTTATATTAATTTCACTTTCTTCGATCTTATCCGATCTCAGATGATTTATTTCGTCGTATTTCGTCACCAATTCATCCTCTTCTTTTCTAATTGCATAATCGTTCTTTGGATAACCCTCGGAAAATCCTAATTGATTTTTTCTATGAACGAATTCCTTGATTTTTTTCCATCCTTTTCGGGAACCCAAATTTTCTTCTTTTTTCTTTTCAAGGTCGTTGGATAATGTCACTCGTTTTTGGATAGACGTTTCGGCATTATTAATTTCGAGGGTCGATACCACATGACAAGCTAACACCGAAAATAAAACTATCAAAGAAACAATAATTATTTCGATTTTATTTCGCGTAGCAATCATGTTAGACCACCGAATAGATCCGAGCTTATTCGCGATGTAAAGTTCAATGATGGTATATAATTTCTCGCGAACGACTTTGTCCGAGCATTATCTTTGTTGCTTGGGGTCAATGACCTCTATTGAGTCCCTTCTCGTCTCTCTCTCTCTCTCTCTCTCTCTCTTTCTCTCTTTCAATGATTTATTCTAAGAATAATAGTGGGTCCATTAAGACTAACGATTATCGTCTTTTATTGAAGAGATAATGCATACATATAAATTAATCGATACATAGTGGAAGAGAAAAAGATAGAGAGAAAGAGAGAGAGAGAGAGAGAGAGAGAGAAATTATTTATCGTTTCCGTATTTTTCTTTCGGTGTCGTTTTATTGAAAAATAAAATACATGCGATAAGAAAAATCCGTCGAAGTAAATATTACGTATGACCAATCAAGAAACTCGATAATTGTTAATATAATAATAAATTAAATAACATTTGCAAGTTTTTTTTTTTTTAATAGACATTAGTCAAAGTCTACGATAATAAAATTATCTAGAAAAAATGATATTACAATGTGACAACATATTTATATTGACTTACAGAAATAAACAAAAGAAAAGAAAAAGAAAAATGAATGGGTTCAATAGATTCGAGTCCAAAATCTAAAGTAAAAGTAAATTATTTAAAAAAAAAATTATAGTACGGTGAACGTATTTATATCGATTTATTTAACAGAAAAAAAAAGAAAGAAAGAAATGCGTTTGAATAGATTTGAGTCCAAATAAAAAATTAATGAATTATTTATAAAAATTATATTACAATGGATTTATAAGAATAACCAATCGTGTTGAGTAAATCAAAAGAAAAGAAAGAAAAGAGAAAAATATTATTTAATCGCTTCGATAGTGATCGTATCGTCGTCATCGTAGTTTCCATCGTTAGCATCAGGTTTTCTCATTTCTTTTTCTGGCTCAACTTTTGTGTCCAATTTTTCGATACCACTATCGTCATCATTGTCAACATCGAATGGACGATCAGTCGATATTGGTGGTGATCCTGATACTGGGATAAATCCAGGATGAGATGGACTCAATACTGGATATACCTGCGACAATAAATTTCGATATACATACACACACACAGATATATATATATTATTTCAAAATATAAATAAAACTAATTAAAATTAATT
>NC_057695.1:5179186-5184186 GCF_014466175.1 Vespula pensylvanica
ATTATTATTATTATTATTATTATTATTATTATTAATAATTACCGGATTAATTGGGAATCTAAAGTCGTAGTAGTAATATCCATAGGGTGGCAGGTGAGTAAGGGTCGTTGTTTGTTTTTCTGGCAAAATTGTTGGACTTCCAGGCGTTAAATCAGTATGCACCTACGAAACATAAATCCTTTAGAAATTTTTTAATTTATATTTTTATATTAATTAAACCAAAAAAATGTGATCTATAAATTACATTAAAAGATTACAATTGTTAATATTGCGAATGAGTTTAATTTTAATAATTAAATATAAATAGTAAAAACAATAATAATAATAATAATAATAATGATGATGATGATGAAATCGATCGTTCATCTCTTACCTGAAACAAATTGTATATGTAATATGGTGCTAAACCATTTTGATGAGCGATTTGAAAGTATTCAGGACGGATCATTTGTGGATACTGATAATTGCTTTGATATAACTTGGCAAATGATGCAGATTGAATTTCGATGATAGAGACGGCCAGAATTAAAAAGAGAACCAACGACGTTCCACCCTGTTATCATTATTAAAGATTATATTGTTTTTTTCTTCCTTTTTTTTTTCTCTTTTTAGTCAACAATAAGTTACGATAAAAACGTGAAGAAAATTTGCTACCTAACCAAAAGTATTAAATTATATTCCTCTTACTTAACATGCAGATCACGTAGATCGAATATACTTAGATAAATAGAATGAAAAAAAATAAAGCGTGGACGACCTTCGATTCGTTCTAAGTCGATGTATTTGTTTTATTTTTCTTTTTTTCTTTCTTTTTTTTTTCTTTCATTTAACTTTTCTAACACGTTAGAGTATGTTAAATAGATAGAACGAATAAATAGAATGAGACAATAAAGATTTCTTTGACGATCAGAATACACTATGGTCTTTGTCTTCGCGATGACTATAATTTTACCTGCATTGCGTACAGAGAAGCTCACTTATTGTCAGAGAAAAACTAGCACAGAACTAACTTGAATTTCAGCCCTACTCGCGATTTATATATCCAGTTCTCGAAGAGCAACACCCCCACCACGTGAATATCATTCGTGAGTCTTCCTTTTTAGTTTCTACAAGCCCATAGTCGTCGCTTTTTCTCATGGGCAATGGAGGATGTTTTTGTAAGGAGGATCAACCATAATAATTAATTTTATTATACTTAACACGGGCGATGAAGGGAAAACCTTCTATTACACGAACAAATTCACGTTTATATGGTATACATTTTTTGTTTGTTTGTTTGTTTATATTTTTGTTTGTATTTTTGTTTGTTTTTTGTCTTCTTTCTCTTCATTTTTTGTTTTCTTTGTAAGTTAACACTTCGTTAATTTAAATTAATTCGATTGAATGATAATGATCATGAAAATTAAAATCGACGTTATTATTACAGGTACTTTCAATATTGATAATTAAATTAGAAGGATGTTAATCATTCGATATAAAATTAGTGAATCGATGATGTTAGAAATGATCGAGATTCATTTTCTTGATAATTAGTATCGATTTGTTCCTTTCAACGGATTATCGTCTTTATCTCTTACGATAAATCTCCGACATTTTATCGTAAATACTTTAACAAGAAAAATTTTAATATAGCCCGAATGACTCGACGAATGTATCGAGAGATGAATAAAAAGAAGATAAGCTATATATACCTATATAGGGTGAGCCACATAACTCTTCGCAAGGAAATATTTCATTTCTAAATAATCCGACGATAAGAAGAAATCTATAAGAACATAAATATATATTTTTCTTTATCAATGGTTCGATTATTCATAATAAAAATAATTTTCTATAGTTATAATCAATAGACATAATTACAGTAATAATATAACGATTAGTTTTTTAATATCGTCCGTAATAGAAATAATCCTCGATAGTTATTAAATATATAATTCTAATAATAAAAAGAAAATAAAAAGTAACGTTACGTTATTCTTTTTTTGAACGATTCAATTATCTACAGTAAGAAAAATAAACTTCACGATAGTTATTAACGATATAAATCAAATAATAATATGAGTTTTAATGATTCTCGACTGTTAATGATAAAAATAATCTTCGATAGTTATTAATAATAAAATTCCAAAAATAATACTTCTTATTCTTATAAGAATTCTTATAAGAATATTTTCTTTCGATAATTGCAATTTTTATCATAAAAATGATCTTTGATGGTAGTGATCGACAAGCTGGCATGAGAAGAGTCACGTGACTCACCCTATATATCTGTGCCGATGCAGATGTGCGTAAACCGGCTGAAAGATCGTCGAATTCGCGTTTAGATCATTTGGATGAGGAGGGTGTGGTCGAGAGCTATCTTTGACATTCGAATTTGCATTTCTAATATTCCACCCGAAGTTGTAAGCAGCGTCACCCTCCTTCGAGACCATAACGATGCTTGATCGATGTTCCTTAGAGATCGAGAACGATCGTTCATATGGGTGTGGCTTTATTTAATAAAAGAAAAAAAGAAGAAAAAAATTAAATAAACAAAGTCTTCCTTTGTTCTTTTAAATAGATGATCTAATTTTTTCTCTTCTTCTCTCCTTTTTTTTACTTTTTATTGATAATTTTTATTGATAAACTTTTTCATGAAGATTATATGCTCACGTCACATAGACAAAATAGTTCTACATTTATTAAATTATTCGGTAAATTTAATTAAATATTATAATTGAACAACATAACGTTGATATTAGTATTAATTTTAATTTTCCCGAGAGAATGTATTAATTAATATCAATTAATATTAATGACAACATTATATATGCATATATAGATATGTGTATGTGTGGATATATAAAACACAATTCATAAATGTTAATTAAAATTAATTAACGCATTCGTGTTCGTCGAGTTAATATAAAAATTAATTAATATTAATATTTTTCTTTTCTTTTTTTTTTTCACGTCGAATTAAAATTGTTCGAGAATCGAAATAAAAAAATTAGACTGACTTCACAATGCAAGTCGTCCATCTTGATCGAGATCATTGTCTTGACCTTATGTAACCTCATCGTTAGCTGTAGGCAGGATGAGTAAAAAAAAATCGTGGAGTTACCAAGGAAGCATAAAATGAAGATCTAGCGAGTTAGCGAGATCGAAAATTTGTATTAAATATATTTATATCGTTATATACTCCGATTCTCGATTACCATCGAAATGCATGCGTCTGTGCGTCAGCAAAAGCCAAAATTGGTATTACGTGTTAAAAGAAAAAATAGACGAAGAGGACAGGCACTTGGACTAGCAGACATAAAATTTCGTTTGGAACGACGGAAGAAGATTTATCGTGAAGACGATAGTCAAACGAAAGGGTGCTGTGCCAGGTTAAATATTTCGTCATAATCTTTACTAAACATACATTTTATACATAGAAATGTCGGTATATTTTAATTTCTACTAAGAAGAAACAAAATGAAAGAGAAAGATGAAACTCCAATGGGATCGTGTGATATCAAAAATTAATAATATTAAAAAGAGAATTAATTTAAATAATACATTTCGATTATTTTAAATATCAATCGGAAAGATTATTTAAATTAAATAAATTTCTTTGCTCACTCATGATTTTTGTAATTATAAATTTGAAATATTTATACGTATACATAAATATATTTTCTTTTATTTTATTTTAATTACTATATCAGAAATTATGAACTCCGTTTACCAGTTTAAAGAACTTTTCTTTTTTTTTTTTTTTTTTTTTTTTTTTTGAAATCTCACCGAGACCTTTTATAGATATCCGAGGTCAATTTGATCGTAAAAGATAAAACTTGAATTCGTAAATTCTTTAACGAAGAGATATCACCAGGAACGCCTTTGTTTGGTATCACTTCATGGAATAAAAAATTTATTTTATTACACATATTTAACGCATTTACATACTACGCGTATATACATATCGTGCATACACTCTCCATTTCTATCGTTCAATGCAATTAATATCCCACTTAGGATGACGTCAATATCTCTCACGAAAACGTTATTTTCGGGATTTCCTACGTGCACTTTAACATTACGTGATATTTCACGAGAGAAATGAGAATAGAAGTTGAACATCTTCGTATTATTCTTATCATTCTTTTTTCTCTTTTTCCTCAACGCGATCACAGAGATTAATAATCATTTATTCTTACCTTTTTTCGGATTACAAGTTCCAAAAAAAAAAAAAAAAGGAAAAAGAAAAGAAAGAAAGATCAAAGAGAAAGATCGAGAGATAGAAATTCAAATTTCTTATTAAAAATATAAAATACGAAATTCTTACATAAACATTTACATTGTACATACATAGACACACGTACAGAAACAATTACAAAATTTGCTCATGAAATTATGATTATTGATAAACGAATAAAAATGTTTGATTAACAAATGTCATGTTAAAAGACAATTAGAAAATGGTTTCGATTAAAAGAATTGTAGATTGAAAGGAATAAAGGGACAGACAGAGACAGAAAGAGAGAGGAAGAAGGAGAGATAGAAAGAGAAATCGAGAGAGAGAGAGAGAAAACATGTGGACCAGTTTGAACCAAGGCGCCCTTTCACATGAATCGATAGGAAAGTTCGTGAGGCGTCGACTACCCTCGTGGAACTTCGCACGCCTACTAATCAATCTGCAGTAGCTTTTCGTGTTTATCAACAAGTGCCGCATACACCTGATTCTGCTCTGAACGAGCACGTTCCTTTCATCTTTCTCTTTCTCTCTCATTTTCTCTCTCTCTCTCTCTCTCTCTCTCTCTCTCTCTCTCTCTCTCTCTCTTTATTTCTATCTATATATTACAATTTTCATCATTCTATATTATCTTTATCTCTCTCTCTCTCTCTCTCTCTCGTTTCACTTCTATGTACGTGTAAGATCATATCGAATTTTCGTGAGTGTGACGTCACGTAAGTAAACCATTTCGAATTAAATATTTCGTCCTTCTTCAATCAGTTAGGTCCTTGTAACAGGGCGT
>NC_057695.1:5186686-5197588 GCF_014466175.1 Vespula pensylvanica
CATTATCATCGAAAACACAAAGACGATTTTAGTGAAAAGAGAAGAAAAAAAAAGAAAATAAAAAGAGATAGAAGAAGAAGGAGAGAAGGAGAGAGAAAGAGACAGAGACAGAAACAGAGAGAGAGAGAGAGAGAGAGAGAGAGAGAGAGAGAGAGAGAGAGAAAGAGAAAGAGAAAAAGAGAGATAGAGAGAGAAGGAGAGATGAAAAGTGCATTGGAAAAGTGCGACAAGGAGAACCAGCGACCGATGGAAGTGGTTGCACTCCAGGAGAATGCGGAGGACATCGAGGAGGAAGAGTAAAAATCAAAAGCAACACAGAAACAACCTATTCGTGTATCGTGCGTGTGTGTCCGTCCTTCCTTAGTGTGTGTATGCGTGAGCGTATATATGTTTGCCATGAGTCTGTTGACGTCTTTCTGTCTCTCTCTCTCTCTCTCTATCTCTCTCTCTCTTGTTGTTTCTCTTTCTTCAGCATATTGCTTACTATTTGCAGTCATTGCAGTTGTTCTTTTGCATTCATTGCTTTATCAGCTTCTCAGTTAAGTGGAATTAGCATCGTCATTTTATTTCTTAGGATTTCTCTTAATATACATACATATATTATGATTTAACTTATTAACTAGATTCCCTTGGATATCAAACATAAATATTAAATATTCGTGTATGAGTGTTCGTGCGTGTGTGTCTATGTATTAGATACTCAAGTTATTTTAATATCTACTTGCTTAATTATTAATTTCATAAACAGGGCTCCTAGTACTCGTTAGCTTCTCGTTAGACTTTGAAAGTTATTTTCAAACGTTGCTCGTTACGTTCCTTGCGTTAATTAACCTTGAAAATCCCTTTTTCTATGCTTGATTTTCATTTCTGTGACATTGACTAACCGTGGCCAGCTGATCGCAAAGTCTGATTAATGAGATTTTTCGTTTGAGTTGAATCAAAGCCAGTGGAGATACTCATTGATATCTTTGAGAGACATTCATCCTCGTTTAATCTCTTAAAAGAAACGATAGTTTCTTCTTTTCATTTCTTTCATTATCATCATGTTTCTCTTTTTCCTTTCTTTTTTTCTTTCTTCTTCCTTTTCTAATCGAAAAATTAACGTTTCTAATAATTCGAGAATTTATATTAAATGGATCTGGTTTGACGTTTTTATTATTTAAGCTAAGATCTGTTGAATTACAGATTTGTAATAATTTTATAATATTTCATTCGAAATTATATAAAAAATTATTGTTATTCCTCTTAACAAAAATTTCTATCGATTTTTCTCGTTACAACAATAACAATCATTTATTTTATCGTTATTTAATAGCAATATTTCTCTACGATTGAAAGATATCGAAAGAGAAAATATTAATCGATTATTCTTCAATTAAAATATATTTTATAGAAATTATATAAAAATCTATTATCCTTTGTTCTAATGATAATCTTTATCAATTTCTACAAATTTAATAAAATTCTTTTATTCTTTTTTTCTTGGCAAATTCACTTACGATTGAAAGATAGTTACTTTCGGTTAAGTTCGTTTTGCACGCCATGCCCTGTCAAGGTATTAACGAGCTTGTTTAGTTACTACCACTTTTACTGGAACGATGTAATTTTAACTGTTTGCTTTGCGGTTTAAGTGCGATGTCGCCGAGCAATAGATGCGTGGACGATGCTATAAACGACGTTATCCTGGAGAAGCTACGAAGTTTCGCGCCAAAACCGCAAGAAGGTGGGGAAACATTCAGAAGTATAATAGCTAAGATACACGCACGAGTCACGTCTTCAGGTAATCATTTATTTTTAACATATACATGTATACGTAATTACATATTTATTTGTATTAATTTTAATACATTATAACTCAATTTTTATTTTACACGTTCGAATAGAAAAATTTATTTAACGTAATACTTAAAATATAATTTACAAATGATAACTTTATGTGATTTTAAAGATACATATTTGCATTACTTTAATATTTTTTTTTAACTTCTACTTCATTTTATCTCGTTATAAAAATTAACTTACTTCATGTACGAAGTTTCTATAATGTTTTGTATATTGATATTGTATAATTATAGAATATATTATCTATGTAATTTTATTATATCAATATTATAGAAGGAAAGAGAAAGAGAGAGAGAGTATATAATTATATACTATACCAAATAATGCTATATTAATATATTAACTGTGGATATTTTTGAACAATTAATATCTTTATTAATTTCTTTATTAAACGTAACTATCGTAATATATAATTTTTGTCTAGATGCGTGACAAAAATTGGGTTATAAATTGGGTTAAATAAATCAGGATATAAGAATTTATTTAAAAAAGATAAAAAACTCACCTACGAATGAATCAAGTTTGTTCTCCTTATTTTCAATGAAAATTTACCCTTAACACTTTACCCTTATCCGGAATCTCAGAACAGGTAGGGAAACTAGTAAGGTTTATTTTCAGAACGATATCACGTTAATTGATCAACGAGAAAAGATCAAAGTACCAGTACGGTAGATCGATCAAACGTTTAGATATTAAAACGAAGTAGAAATTCGAGTATAAGATACGTTAAGAGGTATTTTGGCTTTAAAACAAACTTTATCAGAAGACTAATATCTTTCTTTTGCACAATAGTAATATTACTTCCTAGTGTTTCTCGGGTCTGTAGATCTCTTAAGTAAGATATAAATACTAAATTCTAATTATTATTCACACTATACGTGCATTCTTAACTATGAAATTAAATTGTGTGTTATTAAGAGTTATCTTCTACGTGTGCTAAGTAATAGAAGGTAAAAACAGTTTTATGTGTCATTGTATATCGCAACTTATAACTCGCAAAATTGTGAAATGAAAATCCGGGTCGCTTAAGAGATATATAACTTGGACTTTATGCGCTCGTTCAAGTTCTTCTTTTGAAACCTACTTTTAGAGATAACCCGATTTATATAGAATTAGATCGTGACTACGTAAATGTTATTTTTCGAGCGACATCGAAGTTTTTCAAATTTCGATACGATCTATGAAAAAAAAAAAATAAATAAATAAATAAAAAGATAAAAAAAAAATAAAAGGAAAAAAAGAATTGAAAAAGAGACTTTCAGATGCACGTGTCTCTCATTTTTCATCAGTAATTGATTCGAATCGATGTTTTTGCGAAAAAAAAGAAGAGAAAAAAAAAAAGAGAAATAATAAAACGAGCAACTCTAAATATCAGATTAAATCGTGTTTCAGTTTGACTATGATATTTCTCGAACAGATGTGTACTTACGAGACACAAACACCTGGACGTGAACGATCTCGTTATTTCTGAAAATTCGTATAAATGATTAATAAAAAATATTACGTAAGAACTTTCGTCACACGGTCTGACATATTATTAGTTGGCTGTTATCCAACTAACGAATGATATCCAGACAATACATACTGGAATGATAAAATCGATAGCTATTGAAATTGGGCCAATGTGATAAGAACGTTTTATCTCATTCCGTACCTAATTGAACTGCATTCAACCAGAAGAATGTCGATGCACTCGAACGAGTTTCATCAATTTCGTTTCTGATAGGAATTGTTCTCTAATTCATTTTATCGTTTTCAAATAATATATTTCTATATCCTATTATTACAAAAGTTTACATTGTCTTTTAGGTACTTTCGAGTTGGCAAATAAATTAACTTAAACCGAATAGAAAGGTCTTGTTAGAAATATATCAAATAATAATTTAAATCATTGTTGACGTTAGATTGGCAATAACTTTCGAATGATAATTCGAACCTATGGGTTACATATATTTTTTCACGTAGCTGTGCTCATGGCATTGATCCGAATTGGCTTAGTGTCAAGTCTGAAAGTTGGATTACACCATCTTAACCATGAACACGTGAACAGTATGTTCGTTATCTCGTCATACTTGTAGCATCTTTGTTCACAGCTGTTCATTTGGTCATTCATCTATGTTTGCCAAGAAAATGTATGTTTTCTTTGTTGCAAAAAAAAATATATATATATATAATATAAAGGTGGTAGAATAATTAAAACAATTTTTATATCAATATGTGTATTAATTGATATCTCTCTTTCTCTATTTATAATTCTTTTTATGATATAATTATTGTAAATTTTATTTATTGTTTTATTTAATATTCAATTCAACGATGATGCATGCACATACATATGTATACGATCTTGTCAGTGAAACTTTTTGCTTTTTTTTTTTTCAGACCGACGAGTTCGTGAACGTACTTTGGAGAAGTTATGGTGTAAGAATTCTGGTGCTATGGAGATTTTTATTACCACTCTTGAGGTAAACTTTATCTCGAAAGAATACTTTATAAATATTTTATGACATAGTTCTGCGGGTAAAGATAATTCTTCTTTATATATATATATATATATATATGAATACACACACTTGTGACTTTTGTATTTTGCATTCAACATGCTTTCAATTTATACTAATGCATACAGAAATGATCTTTAATAATAATATTACATACATTATTTATTTATTTTGTTCTCTGTAAAATGAATTATGAAAATATTATTTAATTTTATATAATTTGCTTCTCATACAATAAATGTATTTTATCGGTTCGTTTTAATATCCTATGATATGATAAGTATAATATGAATTTTTTAATATATATATTTTAAAAATCATCAAGGATGTATTTTTAGCAAACGATCAAATGAAAAAAGTCACGAAACGAATCAAGCGAAACGTGTTCGTTGGTTAGTACTCCACACCATGTGGACTTGATTAGGCGTTTCTGATAACTACGAAAGTATTCGAGTTTCGTACACGAAATAGTAGCGTGACAAAATCACATTAACTAGTTATGCACTCTTGTCAATCTATCTCGGAAAGGATTACTAAACTAGAAACCCGTTCGTTCTTATTTCTCCTGAGTGTTGCACGAACGAACTATGAGTTTTAATTGCGTGACGATCGAAATCTTTTTCGTTATTTAAAATACGTCAAGTTTTAAATCAAATTGAGTGATTTAAAAATAAAAAAGAAAATGACATAAAGATCCTGATCGTGGAATAATATTACGAATAAAAGTAATTTTACTAATAAAATTAAGAGTAGTAATAATTTAGCGAAGTTATTTTTCTATAAATAACAATAACAGCAACAACAACAAAAATAATAATCTTCGATTTTGTTTCTTTTAAAAAAAGAAGAAATTATTAAAAAGAATAATTCTTTTTATTTTTATTTTTTTTTACAGAATTCCAAGGATTACATGTTGAATTGTAGTATAGCTGGTATATTACACGAATGTATATCACCAAAAATTACAAAGGGCAAATCAAAAGGAAGCAAGAACAAAAATGCAACAAGTAATATTAACTTATAAATTCATCGTTATCATCGATCTAGTTAATATCCTTTATATTATCTCCATCTACATGTATTTCGTTATAATACTTATCTCTTAATAACTTTGTCGAACAGAAACGTTTAAACAAGTAAGTTTGAGATAAGAATGAACTCTATCATTTCGTTTTCTTTTTTTTTTTTTTATTAGGAAACAGTAACCGAATGGCGGTCATTCAACTGATCAACTCCGGGATCACGCAAGTCCTAGTTAAACTTTTAATGAATTTGCAGCATATGGATAGTATTTCTTCGGAAGTCCTTGTACAAGAAGTTCTTTGGATTTTGGGACAGGTAAAAGTGTATATAATAATAATAATAATAATAATAATAATAATAAATAATGATAAATAATACAAATAGAAATGATATATTGTTTATTTAAAAATTTTTTGATAGATTTGTCAAAGGGATCAGAAATTTGTAACAAAAGTAAAGAATTTAAATTATGTCAAAATATTTCATACGCTACTTCAACAACATTATAACAATGGTAAAATAATTCTTCCATTGTTGCTGATAATCAAAGTTTTTGCAAAAAATTGTAAGTATCATTATAAGTTTAATATTACGATATCGATCTTAAGATTGAATCATTTATTTGCTGGATATATATATATTTTTCTTTTTCATAGCATTCTCTCAACAAATTCTTATCAAAGATGGTATTGCCAATACATTAGAAAAGACTTTCATTTGCATTGGTCATGTACCTCATATAAAATTAAAAGCGTTAGTCGAATGTTTGAAATATTTTACGATGAGCAGTAAGTATATTCTTTATTATTTTATTCCTATCCAATGATATTATATGATAAGAAATATTAGAACAAAATATTTATTATAAATAATATTATTATTAATAATTATTAATAATATTTATTGTTATAATATTTAGCATATTAATTATTATATAATTATATATTAACACTTTTATTAATGATTATTTCTTTTTTTTTTGTTTCGATTATTTAATTGTTAATAATTGCCGATCTATCATCTATCTTCTTTTTTTCTTTTCTTTTCTTTCTCAGAATTATGCTGCACGAAATTTGTTAAGGCCGGGATGGTTCAACAACTGATGCGAACTTTCGAGAGATGGGAGAGATTCGATGGACAATTGAGACTGAAGATATCCAACTACGTTCTGAACACGCTACAGCATCTTTGCGTAATAAGTAAAGTTCCTTTTACGAAAGCAAACCGCGTAGTATCCAGAAAAAATCTAAGAGAAGCGAAAAAAGGCTGACAGGTGCTTATAACGAGTTACATCGACCGTGTCTGGTCGAACGTTTGATCTGACAATCAGTGAACGTTTCATACGAATTAATTATAAGTCATTTCACCATTTCCTTTTAACACAACATCTTTATTTATATCCTTCGTTTTTGAATTCTTCGGATTTTGTATTCCGCTTTTTTACGAGCTCGAACTCGAAGGAATACTTGAAAACGCCAAGAGGAAAGGAAATGAAAAGGAAAGGAAAGAAAGAAAGAAAGAAAAAAAAAAGAAAAAATAATAAAAGAAGAAGAAAAAAGAAAAGAAAAAGAGGGGAAAGAAAAATCGTATTTCTTAAGATAATTTTTGTGTAGTAACGTTCGAGTAGTTTAACATTTATGAATAGTGTAAAGAAAAAGATTTCTCAGTTAAGTGCATGTCTCGAAGATGTATTTTCCTTCCTCTCGAAGAAAGACTCCTCGGATAACTCGGAATCGTTTAAAAGATATTTCTTCTTCCCACTTTTAGAGTCTGGAAGGAAGGCTATTAAGTCGAACAATGGTCTACAGCTACTGTACCGGTTTTGTACAAACTGCCCGGAGGAAAAAGCCTACGACTGTTTATTGTCACGTATATGTGGTATAATCAATCAATGTCTGGAAAAGAAGGAGTTGCCTGTACCCGAAATGTCTCCTGCAAGGTGAACGATACTTTCAAGGTTTCCTAGATTTGATCTGTCTATTTTTAATTAACATATATGAGAACATTTATTATCGTTTATATTTTAGAATACGACAAATATTACAATGATAATTTTATTCATTCGTTCGTTCGTTCGTTCGTTCATTCATTTATTTATTTATTTATTTATTTATTTATTTTATTCAGATTCGTCCTGCCGGAAGCAAATGCCAGGGCTAACAGCATTGAAAGTGGCAGCGACCTTGATAGTCAAGTACGTTGCAGTTAGTTAGTCGTATAAAATTGTGAAGAAGAGTTTGTCCAGAATCTCTTCAATTTGAATATTTCTTTTAAGGCTAACAGCGTGGCCTCGCTTGGAAGATTATACAGTGATTTCGATTCAGGAGATGACGAAGATAGTCATAGTTCGAGGAGGACGAGTGATAAGAATTTGTATCCCAGCGAGGAGATAGACGAGAGTAAATTTTTTGCTGGAGTTTTCACGTCTCAAAGAACCGAAGAGGATTTGATTGGGTAAATTTGATTGGTTTCCCTCGTTGAAAATAATTTTTCTCTTCTCTCTCTCCCTCTTTTTATTGTTTTTATTCTTATAAGATCTCAATATTGTCCAACCTTATGAATTTTCGTTTTAGGTATAACGTTTTCTTCAAAGAGCTAGGTAATCTTCAGTCACAACTCAGTCTTATTAAAACATCATCAGAGAAGTTTATAGACTCAACGAATTCAACGATCGACGATGATAGAACGTTCTCTCGTTATTCGAAAATATCCAAGTCGAAAAGTTTTCCAAAAGAAACTCATACCAACGGATCATTAAGATCCCAAATTAAATCAGAAAATACAAAATCTGATTTGAAAACATTGAAAGATATACCATCGACTACCACTGATCGGCACGCTTATTGTATGATAGCAAGCAAAGTGAAAAGTGTTATCAATTTTGTCAAGGTTGCTTATCCCGATCTGGTTGGCGGTGATTCTTTAGGAAAACCAGAACCATTGAACAACAAGGATAGAAAAGTTTGTCGTGCTAAATTGTTAACTTGTGTGGAAAGAGGTCTTCATGCCAGTACGACCACTCAAGAGATTGTTTATGATCTCGACAATGTAACGACGTGTTTGTCGGCGAATGATAAAGTTACGGAAAGCAAGTTACTTTGCAATTGGGACGAAAAGAGAACTGGAAAAAGGAATTTGGAGACAAAGCAATTGCAATTTGAGTCTCGTTTTGAAAGTGGAAATCTTAGAAAAGCTATTAAGGTATAGCCGGAATGTTTGTTTAACTCTGTTAACGTGTTTACTGTTAAATAATTATTGTTAACACACACGCACACACATATATATATATATATATATGTATGTATAACTGAATCGCCTATAGTCATTCATTAACAGATCAATAGAAATATAATCGAAGTATCGTTATTCATCATTAATTGAAATAATCTTCATTAATATTCTGTCTAAATTAATAAGATGATAATTATTAAAACATTGATTCGTTAATTAAAAATAAACGTTAACTAAACTGATCTTCATTAATATTTTATTTAAATTAATGATCGTTATTAAAACGTTTTATTGATTCACAAAATTCTATGCTAAGTAGTGAACATGCTAATTTATAACCAAAATATCAACTTAGCCAAAATATATTCATTCGTTGTAACGCATATCGTTTCTCTGTATTTCTTCTCTTTTCTTGCAGATAGGCTTGAGAGAATACGACTTGATCTTAACACCAGACGTGAACAGTGCGTCTAGACATCAATGGTTTTACTTCGAAGTTTCAAATATGGAAGCAAACGTTTCTTACACGTTCAATATCGTAAATTGCGAGAAAGCAAATTCTCAATTTAATTTCGGCATGAAGCCAATTTTATTCAGTGTAGCCGAGGCACAATTGGGTCGACCAAGTTGGGTCAGAACTGGTACAGATATTTGTTATTATAGAAATTGTTATCAGAGACCAACGAAAGGGAAGAATTATTTGACGACATCGTTCACTGTCATCTTTCCCCATGCTTATGACGTTTGTTATCTGGCTTATCACTTCCCTTATACCTATAGTCAATTGATGACAAATATTTGGAAATGGACCAAAAAGCTATCGCCTTCTAACGTTTACTTCCGTGCCGAATCACTTTGCGAGTCGTTAAACAACAATGAAAATCCAGTATTGACTATAACTTCGCCAGACACGAAGAACAATCCTATACAAGTAAGTTATATATCCTGTTACATACAACTAATTAGATATTTCCATCGAGAAACTTTAAGTTATTATCATTTGGACATATTTAGAATAGAAAAGTTATCTTCCTGACGTCCAGAGTCCATCCAGGTGAGAGCAACGCTTCTTGGGTAATGCATGGAACGTTGGAGAGCCTCCTAAGCAATTCAACTTATGCTACTAGTTTACGTGACGATTATGTGTTCAAAATAGTACCGATGTTGAACCTAGAAGGTGTGGTCAATGGATGGTAAGTGATAAGACACGAATAATAATAGAATTATAGTACTATCGATATTTATTACAGAAGTTGAGAGCGTTTTCACGCTGCCGTACGGTAGTATTGTATAAAATTATTGTGAGTGCGTGACTTATCGTTTAGCAGCTTAGTGAAAATGATTTTCAAAAATGGAGAAGGAAGGAGAGAGGAAGGGATCGAGGGAGCTAGATCGTTTAGGGCTAGATCGTCGTACGTCCAGATAACGGAAGAGTTTCCTATTATCCCTGTTATCCAACAAAGAAAATTAAAAGGTTTCTTTGTTCGTCGGGGGTCATTGAACTCCTCGTTTTGTGGACGTAACGCGAACGTTTTCATTTAAGTCTAAGGGATGATTAATCTTGATGAATAAAACGTGACGTCAGCGAACTATACCAGTGAATGCCCACACCGGTGAATAAATGATAACGAGCGAGTATTGATCTCTTTATCTAAGATCTTTCGTACATAGGTATTACGTGATTGAAATGATGTTATGATGATGTCCGTTGGCGTCACGAATATCATTCAATTAAAATTAACGCTACGATGAGAGTACGTACTGACATCGATCAACGTTCTGGCATCGTCGGTTGGAGGAAAAATTAATAATAATAATAATGAAGAAGAAAAGAGATTGATTTCATTATTAAATCTTCTATCGCATGAACAATATATAAATTCATATTGAAGTTTAATGGTGCTCGGTTGGTCTTTGTAATAATGATACCATAAAATATTATCTTAAAGAATTTTACTAAGATCTTTTTTTCTTTTTCTTTTTTTTTTTTTTGCTTTCCTTTTCCAATCTAGGGACACATTGTACGAACGGAGAGTGAACGGTGAAACGTGGAAAAAGAAAAAAAAAAAGAATAAAATCTAGTGTCCATGCTAAAGACGTTTCTATTTTCCTCCAACCAAGGACATCCACAGTGTAGTACGTCTATTCTCGCGCGTGAAATATTTATCTTAAAACGTGAACCAATACGTGAAAAATGACCGTGACGTTTCGTACCATTGATGAACCCACGCGATGATGATTATGGTGATTCACGAGTGTCTCGTTTTCTTTTTTCTCTGTGTTTTTTCTTTTCTTTCTTTTTTTT
>NC_057695.1:5197688-5233338 GCF_014466175.1 Vespula pensylvanica
TTATTATTATTATTATTATTATTATTCTTTTTCGATAAACGCGACGATGAACGTGTGTTAAAAAATAGAATTACAGATAACGTTCGAAGAAAACGCGAAGAAGTTAGGTTCCTACGACGTTGGAAAAATTGCTTGCGATTTTGTTTGTTATATCTATAATTATGGATTCGTGTTTGATGATAAGAGATTAAGATAAGATCGTCGATAGGTTCAAAGTGTTCTTGGACTAGAAGAACTTGTTCAATGATCGCTAGCAATCCCCTTTTCGTGAGACTTTTCGTATCCTTTTTCTTCATCGTCGATCTTCTTCATCATTTAATCTTTATCTTCTTTATCTTCTTCTTCTCCTTCTTCTTCTTCTTCTTCTTCTTCTTCTTCTTCTTCTTAGTAGACGAACGAACGCGTTTAACGAAGGCGTCGATGCCTAAAGAGTAAAGCGTTACTTGGACGGAGGGTCTAATACTTTGCCGTTGGTGCGCACTTTGATGTTGTACCTGTAGGCCGGTTCCGCCTCTGGCAGGATCGTACTACTGTCATCATCCTGATCCTTCATCATTGCTGATTCACCGATGTCCTGTTGATCGTTAACGTAGTCTTGAACAGTGTCGTAAGGACCAATGGTATGTGCATCCTCGAGACCATTATTTGGTGGTTCAGTTTCAGCTTGGACATCGGTTTGGACATCAGCCGGGGCATCGGAGAGAACGTCATAATCGAGAGAATCCCTGTGTTCCATCTTCATATCCGAGGTGGATGGTCGAGATGCTGTACGAAGGACTTCACGAGTCTCGAGACCGTCGAATACACTCGCAGAATTGTCTTTTCTAGCTTGATGACGAACAACCTGACCATCACCGTTGCTAGCTGTGAAGAGACTCGTGATGTCCGGAATATCGTCGGGTCTTGTATTCTCAAGGACAAATGCATCGGTTTGTCTACGACGTTCGATGTTGCCTAAGCTCGATGATGCCGTTGATTCTTCCTGTTGATCATCTTTCTCTTCTAACTTGCCAGACACGGAAGCGGCCGTTGTTATCAGCCTGCTAACGACCGGGTCTTCGGGTACGTCTTCATTCGCTGATTCTTCCTTTTCCTCGTTCGACGATGACGTTGTCTTATCCTCGATAACTTCATCATGTTTTTTCTCTTCCTTATTTTCTTCCTCCACGTGCTCGTCGATCTGGTCGTCGCTGGCCGGCGCCGAGGTGGTCGTTATGTAGGGTCTGCGATTTCTGAAAAATTCAGCTCGCCATCAATTTATATCTCATATTTATTTTATCATTCCTTTCAAATCTATTGATCTATCCCCTCGAAGACGTTGCCAGAGACGAAGAGGGATTATTATTTGAACATTTTTATTCTCGTCACGAGCAACGTCTCGCTCTTTCTCTTTCTTTCTATTCCTATCTCTATGATTATTATTACTATTATTATTTAATCCTCGTATTAGTTGGTTAGTTGCCTTAACGTATTAAAAAAAAGCTCCTAAACGCAAAGAGCGAAAGTCTGGATCCAACTAATAAGTTTCCATTTGTCATTTGTCGGATCAAACTGATTAATGGATCGAAACTTTTTCATTGTCGTGTGTGTCGATAGTGTCATTTGTGTGTCTTTGTCGAGTATTTGCAGCGAGAAGCGAGAGAATGTTTGCGTTGTTACGAAAAGCACTTACTAAGTATCGCACTTCGGGATTGTTTCTTCTTTCTTTCTTTCTTTTTTTTTTTTTTTTTTTTTTTTTAACCAAGGTCAATGTTTTTGAGAGATCTTAATAGAAATAAAAAAGAAGAAAAAAAAAGGGAAGCGTGTACGTTCGCATAAAATTATTAAAAATTATATCAGCTGGAGATACTTTGTTTTGTTACCGGAGGATCCCAGATTACCAGCAACCTTTTGATTATCAGCTAACTACTGTAATAATAATAATAAGCGTTTAGAACGTTTTATAATTTGTAAGGAAAAAAAAAAGAAAATAATAAAATAAAATAGAATCAGTGATAACCGTGATTACCGATAAAACGTTGCAATTCGATCCTATATGAAAATATAAAAGATCTTATACATCCATGGAGGTTTAATTTACATATTTTATCGGTTCTCCATATACTTTATATCCGTATAGCCAACAGGATTCACCTTAGAAACACGCTGGCATCCTCAGGTTTTTTCTTTCTTATCTTTTTTCTGTCTCTTTTTCTCTCTCTCTCTTTCTCTTTCTCTTTCTCGGCAATTTTGTGTATTTTTTTGTGACAAGTATTATCTCACCTCTTACCCCTGAGTCGCGGAGACTGGAATGCTGCCGTAGTTATAGTAGTAGCATCTTGTTTGCTCGCAGATAAAGTCCTTAACGAGGGTACAATCCTGAGCTTCCCATGCTAACGTTGGTGCTATCATCGCGACGCAACCGTCTGCACTGCCACTGTCGCCACTTGAAAACAGAATAAATTATTGATAAAAATATTTTTGATATCCTATTTGTATTTTTCATCGAATATATTTGTGATAGATATTTCCTGTATCTTCTTTTTTTTTTTCTTTTTCTTTTTTCTTTCTTTAACTCATCATAATTTCGAAATAATCCCTCGAGGTTCTATATGTAATAACAAAATGCAAAATTCTCTGAAGCTTTTTTATCGATCATCAACAAAATGATAAAGACGATACGATCTTTGAAATTTTTTTCGAATAAAAGGACCTCGTCGTATTTTACACAATTCTTGATTACGAATTTTAATTTCAATGAAGGAAAAAAATTGTTTAATAATTTATTATCTCTGTTCTTTTTTCATCCTCTTTTTCTTTTTCTATTTTTTGTCTTACCTTTCACGCGCAACTCTTTGAGGTTCGGTGCCAGGTGGAACGTCAGCAGGTCTGTTTCCAGGTCTCTTTAGCATATAATCGAATGTTGTGTTGAAGGGTAGTCCTGTACTCATCCATAGGAACATATCCGTGCCGAGTTTATTACCAGACGTCCAAAAGTCGTATTTGGTATAACCAGCGTTCTTTAGATATTGGGTCATAGTGTCTGATTTTTCCTTCGTTTCGAAGGATGCCAGTTGAAGACCCAAAGAACGACAATATTGATACGCTAGGAAATAATTCAGTTCTGGACTATATGGATTCATTCTTGATACGAAATATTGGACTCCATCGAGCTGAATTGTCGTAATCCTCTGACCTGTAAATTTTATCGAATGTTAAAAGAAAGTAAATGTAACGAGTTAATCGCAGAATACATTTATGTATGTTTGTTCACGAAGGCAATGTGTGTCTAATGATCATGGAATTAGATTAAGCATGTAATTGACACTTATGAATGACACATTTTGTGACATGATAGCTTTAATCATCAGGATTAATATATTACAATTGTGTCACAGAAAATGTGTCCAATCATATCATCGTATACAATAACTGTCCAACTGATAAAAATGAAAATAAAAATAGAAAATAATAATAATGCAATTCTTCAAATAATTACATTTGATCTGGATCGGTATAACTAAACAACAAATCAATCGAGATGATATACATCGATTATAAAAACACGATGATAATAATAATATCGAATATATAAATGTTTTTATCATAATAAAATAATAAATCATTAATGGATATGATAATTCGATATAAGAAATATTATAAGATCGTAATTTTATGAATATAAAAATTGCTTTGATTATGAAATCATCAAAAAACCGGTAAAGGATCGACCTATGGAAACTTTTGAATCCTTCGTATTATCTCATCGAAGCACGTTTCCTTCGTGGACTTCCGACAGAACCGCAAATGGCATCTCCAGACGGAGAAACACCATCTGTTGAATTCTAATCTACCCGGTGTCCCATTTTAGCGTGTCGATGAACGATTCTCTTCACATCGAACCGTTACATTCGAGAATGAACATTCATTCGAATGCAACTTGTACACACAACGTGTCGATTATTCTTTACTTTTATTGCTTGATCGGTTCTTTGAACTTTCAACTAGTAATTAATCGTTCGAACATTCGATAAGTCCTATTCAGAATGAAACAATTTTTGTAACAAACTTTTTCTTTATTTTGCAAAGCCCTGAGATAATAGAACAAATGTTAAAAGTTTAAAAATATTTCTCTTAATTTCGACTTAAACGATCTTTTCAGTCTCTTTTTTCTTTCTCTGTTTTTTTTTTTAATAATACAAATAAAGATTCAGTCGAGATAATCTTCTTTTATCTTATTTCGATTTACGGTTTAAAAAAATGTAAAATTTATTTGTAGTATACTACTCATTTGCCTTTGGGGCTATTTCATCAAAGAACCTTAATTATCTTAAACACGGGCATTCTTCATCAACACCAAGAGATTGATTTAATTGAAACCACACGAGGAAAGAGAGAGAGAGAGAGAAAGAGAAAGAGAGAGACAGACAGAGAGAGAGACAGAGAGAGAGAGAGAAAGAGAGATCTTTCGTGAATAGAATGATATTCGCACAGATGTGTTTGTGAGAGTTCATTGAACTTACACGATTATTTGGTTAACTGTACTTATGAATTATTAGTATATAGAACTCTAAACAGCTTCTAACTTATTCTTATTCTCTTTCTCCTTCTCTCTCTCTCTATCACACTTCTCTTCTATTTCTAATCTATCCAAATATGATCGATCGTCTATTTTCTTTCGTTTGAAAATATTTGAATATTTATGAAAGGAGGAGATGAAATTTTGCATGTGTTAAAGCTTCAGGAACTCGAAAATATTCTCGGTAGAATTCTATATATGTATGTATATATATATATATATATATATATATATATATATATATATAGCTTCTAATAATAATCACATGACTCAAGATTAACTTGGAAGCCGTTCGTAGGGCATGCGTAGAAATAAAAATTGTCGATGCATCGTGGAAAAACTGGCGACGCAGGTGATGGTAAACGACCGGAAGACCTTGAGACGTCTGCCGGCAGTGAAAAGCGAAGACTCGCGAACGAGTTGGCTTGTGTCTCACTAAACTATACCCTTCATTCATCGAGTAAGTCACGCTCGTGGTACGACGCCGTGAGAATTTTTAATCCGACTTAACCGTGACGAGAGAGAGGTAGTATCTACCTTCGCTGAAAGTAAAAGACTTCGACAACGAATGTCACAGCAAATGAATATATAGCAAAGAAAAAAGAAACGAAGAAAAAAGAAAAAGAAGTAACGCCACGACAAAGAAGTGTGTTCGTTCGTTCGTTCGTTCGTTCGTTCGTTCGTTCGTTGGTATAAAAAACGATCTATTTTCTTCTTCTTCTTTCTTTCCTTTCTTTCTTTTTCTTTTTTCTTTTTTTTTCTTTCGAAAGAACGAGAAGGGTCCGTCAGAGAGATAAGAGAAAGAAATATAAAGTGTCGTCGGCGGATAAAAATTGTGATATCGAAACCAAAAAGAAAGAAATAAAACTTGTTTTTTTTTTTTCGATCGAACGAAACGATCGAAAAGACGAACAACGTTTTGATATGACGGGAGGATTATGTTGTCAAGAAGAAAGAAAGAAAAAAGAAAAGAAGAGGACAGAAAAGAGAAAGAAAAAAAGAAAAAGAAAGAAAAAAGAAAATAAGTAAAAAAGAAAAAAGAAGACAGAAAAGAAAGAGAAATAGTATCTACTAACCTGAAGCGAAGGCCACGATAACTAGAAGCAGCGTAGCGATCTTCATGTTGCCGTGCGACTAATCGTACGATCAAGCAGTCGTTTCCGTTTCCGACTGTCGGAATACACCGGATGTTAATGTTAGGGTCGCGTTCTCGGACTGGCCTCGCGCTGCGTCGGGGGCCCCCTTAAGAGTCTTCTGGCCGGATCCAAGAGGAGGGGGTCGTTGAAGATGATTCACTAGCAGCAGCCTAGAGGAGGACGGACGAAGGCACCAAGGGACGCTCGAACTATCGTTTGGAAAACGAGAGGGGAGAGTATAGCTTCAGAGAGAGAGAGAGAGAGAGAGAGAGAGAGAGAGAGAGAGAGAAAAAGAGAGAGATAAAGAGAGAGAGATAAAGAGATAAAGAGAGAGAAAGAGAGAAAGAGATAGAAAGAGTTTGTCGAGTGGAGAGGGACAACTCAGACGAAGAGAAGATGAAGATGACGTCGAAGGATCGATCCTTACTTTGCGTCGATGACGATCCCAATGTATGGTCTATCAAGTGCGAAACTAAAATGGATTGCTAAAAAATTCTATAGGACGAGCTGGTAAAAAGAAAAAGAAAAAAAAAGAGAAAAAAAAGAAGAGAAGAAGAAGAAGAAGAAGAAGAAGAAGAAGTTACCACAGTGTATATGTGTTACGTCTGTGTGTATAAGGTTCATGGTACATAGAGTAGGTTCGTTGACTTTAAGAAAAAGAGTTGCCTTGGATAGGATGTAGTAGTAGTAGCGTGTAATCGTTTCGATTCGCTTCGATCATCTTGAATTTATTTTGGAATGTTTTTTTTTTTTCTTTTTTCTTTCCTTTCCTTCTCTTTTCTCCTCTTTTTAACATCGATCGTTCCGATAAATCGGAATTCGAACGAGGATCTCGGTCCTTTTTTTTTCCTTTTTTTTATCTTTGTAAACTATCAGGATACAATAATTAATATAGTCGATAAAAATGTATTTCAAAGATGAAGGGAAAAGTAAAGAAACAGACAAAAACGAAATAAATAGAGAGAAATCGCTGAGATCGATTAGACTATTGTTTAAAAAAATCTTTACATTATATAACGAAATGTTTCATGTCGCGTAAATTTTTGTTATCGGAATAAGATGAAAGATAATTCTTTTGAAATACATTTTCGTTCATGATGGAATGCCAGTTCTTCGTTGGTCTATCGGAGAGCCTATCGACACGGTAGGCCGCAAAAAGACTCCAGTCTCAAGGTAGGCTTCATTTCTGACCGCGTCTTCTCGCTCGAGATCACCTGCTGCTGTTGCTGATGGTACATATCGCCCAGTCCAGTTTTCTCTTGCACCAACTATCGTGTATACTTTGGTTACAATATAGAACCGGTACCCCGTACCCTAGAAAAGCAACGTATCTTCTCCTATATCTCCTTTTCTTCTGTTCTTCTTCTTCTTTTTCTTATTCTTATCCTAACTATCTTCTCTTTTGCTCATAGCCCATCGTCGGATCAATGATCATACACGGCGAGCTATTTCTGTTACGAGCTGTGTGCGAGCATCCCTAAAAAAAGATCCTCGCGTGACATTCGAGACCTACCGCACTAAGGAAACTCTTTCTTTCATTCGATCATTTCTACATGAAGAACATGAAAACATATCACAATAAAGAATTGATCTTTTAACGAGAAGACTCACGATTAGGTCTCACGTTATTACTATATCTAATTCTTTCGTATGATCGAGCAGCTTGATCCTAGACGTTCATTATCGAAAATAATCAAATGTTTTTGTTAATAAAAATCAAAAGAAAATTTCTTAATTTCATTGAAAAGACATAACAAAGATTTACTCTTTATCTGAATCTAATCGTTGATGAAATATAGACGCTTTAAATTAGTTTTTCTTTTTACGATTCTGATAGTCAAATAAATCTTTTTAAATCAGGGATTAATAGCTTCCTATCAATTGGTCTAACGTTTACAACAGTTGCGTAAGAATATTGATTATTCCAATACCGTTGCTTAGGATATTAACATACCGCTAATTCATTCGATCATGGACAAGAGTTCATTAGCCTCAAAACATTCAACAACACTTTCCTGTTTAAACGTATGAGACTTGGAAAAGCAAACGCGTTAACGTAGGCATCGTCTTTTATCGCGATGCCATTCGGACAGTTGTGTACGTGGCGGCTCCTTGTCGCCTCTGAGTTCTCACGACCCTGCTGATTCACCGGTAGCAAGTATTTTTCTTGACTTTCAGCCTATCTCATCGTCTATTTTATTTTCTTTTTTACTTTTCTGATCTTGATTTATTATTCTATCTTTCTTTCTTTTCGTAAGATTTAAAAACAGTTAGTTTGAAAGAGAGAGAGAAAGGAGAAAAAGAAACAAAGATAGATAGATAGAAAGGGAGAGAGAGAGGGAGGACAAATTTATTACATCAAATAAAAATATATATAATATATTCTAAAATAAATATATTCACTTATTCGGAAAGTATGTAATTCAGAAAAAGAAATGAATGAATTAATAAATTGAAAAAAAAAGAAAACCAACAATTTTACAAAGATCTCTTTTCAATATATGTACAAAATATATACATTTGTTATTGATACATATATGAAGAAAATGATAGGGACTTGCTAAACAATCCGATATATTAAATATACAGAAATATATGAAAGAAATGTGGTGTGTTGAAAGAGGAATTTATAGAAGGTCAACAAAATGGCGGAAGTCGGTGATGTCCTCTTGAAAAGAGCGAAGACACAAGGTCCACGGTTAAATCATGGTTTTATCTTTACCTTGGCGTAGGTCAGTTTAACAGGTCACGCCTACCCACCGGCGTATTTCCCATGGGAATTCAACGAGCGTACTCGAATGCACTCGAATGCACTTAGAGAGAGCTCCGGCAAAGTGGCCAATGGGGGTCGAACTGTGTTCGTGGTCGAGCTGATGCTTTTGCCGGGAGCTGGATCCTGGATAAACAAGCACGAGTCTCTTCTTCTACTTCGTTCTCTCTCTCTCTCTCTCTCATTCTCTTTCTCTCCTTATCTCGGTCTCTTTCTCACAAGCAACTTCTCACAAACGAGCCTCGGAGGGTTTTCGCCTGTTTTTTGCCAAAATAAAAGCAACGAAGGGCTTTCGAGGCAACCAGCCGATGCGACGGCTAAGAAGGAGAAGAAGAAGAAGAAGAGCTGGAGAAGTAGAGGAGGAGGAGAAGGAGGATGAGGAGAGGATGCTACAGGAGGATTCTCGTCGAGGTCTATTTCAGGCCCTGCCAGCGATCGCTATGTAAGGCCCTCTTCTCTCTCTTTCTTTCTCTTTCTCGCTCTCTCTTGTATATATCCTTTCTTTCTTTCTTTCTTTCTTTCTTTCTTTCTTTCTTTCTTTCTTTCTTCGTCTCCCATCATCCACCACCACCTCCTCCTCCTCCTCCTCCTCCTCCTCCTCCTCCTCCTTCACCTCTCTCTCTCTTGCATACAGAGATCTTGGTTTTAGCGCGCGAACAACCTCGCTTCGAGAGACGATCGGTGGGACTCATAGGCCCCTGGAGGCTCTTCGTCGACTCTTCCATTTTGATACTACAATACTAGGACAGTGATCCTCATATCGTACTTTCATATATTTTACATCGATATATGTATGTTAATTAGTATCGATTAGATGATTAGATATTATTATCGTTGGTTGAGATTCGTTTAAGAAATTTTCCTTTTTTTATCCAATTCGAGAGATCAAATTTGTTGCTAGGCGTGACACACAAAAGTTAATTAATTTTTTCTTCTTTTCTTTCTTCTCTTTCTTTTTTTTTTTTTCTTTCTTTACGAGCCTCCCCTTTTCTTTTTGTGTATCTTTTTTGTCCTATGGTATTCAGTTATGAGTATGCAAGAGCTAGCCAAGAAAAATCTTTTATATTATTTTTTTTCTTTTCGTTTTGATTTCTTTCTTTTCTCTTTCTTTTTCTTTCCACTTTTGGTCTATCCTTTCAGAGTCATAATTCACTTTGAATAGTTTAGCATTTTTTTTTAAGTTGTTGCTCCTTTTCTCAACACGGAGTCTGTTAAACTCAGTGATCTTCATCTGTGCTTCGAATCGATTTGATTTTACCGTGACAATTGCTACACAATCAAAAAATATTACATTTCCTTTGGGAAACAAGGTTTCACCTAAGATTTGATATCTCTTTTCTTTCTTATTCAAACAAATTGTTTTCCTTTTATAACGAACGTATTATATCGATTAGCACGATTAGTTCTTATGGAATCAAGTTGAGAACTTAGCATCTATATTTCTTTAGAACAGATCTCGTTGCTTATGTACTCACACCTTGCTGTGTTCGTTCTGTCCCATGGATGTATATTTAGACAGTTTGTTTCCCGCGGGATTTAATGCGATTATACGATGCCGCCACGAAAGATCCGCGTCTTTCCTTTGGAGTAAGAGGAGTCGGAAATGCAAAAAGGAGAAGGAAAAGGAGGAGAATAAGAGAGGAACATAATCTCTTGCTGTCCGCTAAATCATCGTCACACATCTTTCCTTTTCTCTTTCTTTTCTAAAAAAAGAGAACTTACTACATTGCCAGAGTAATAATACTTATAAATATTTTTAGTTATTGTGTTACTAATTACATTAACAGTCATTAAATATCACATTATTCTCTTCTTCTTTTTTTCTGTTTTACTTAATCTTTTATCTTATTTAATATTTATACTATTATTCGATTAGAAATATTTCAGTATTATCTCTTCTCTTTTCTATATGCGCACACATATTCATTTATTGTATAAAATATATTTACGATAGATTTACTTATTTTACTTTGATTGTGTTCAATCAATCTTTTTTTATTACAATAAGAAATTGTTCTATATTTTTCTATTACTATATATATATATATATATATATAACTATGCTATTTCTACTATAGCTATACAATGTAATGTCTCAGTATAATAAATTAGATCGTTACTCTCTTTGTATCTTGACTGCTGCCGGGTACGAAACGGACGATGCATAATCACCGATAGAAGGCAGGAATGGATGATAATAACAGCCATGGTCAACTTAGAGTCGCCTCTCTTCTCATCTTCTTCTTCTGTTACGTGCTACGAGTACAAGAGTATGACCTAGAACCTGAAACCGTGAACTCTCTCTCTCTCTCTCTCTCTCTCTCTCTCTCTCTCTTTCTCTCTTTCTCTCTCTCTTCCTTTTCTCGTGTATCCGACCTCGAGTACATGATAAAACTTATCCCTTTGAAGTTACCTTCAAAGAAAAGCGAATCTCTTCTCGATCACCATTAAGATCCAAGCTTATCCCCATGAATTTATAGACACTCCTGAAGATGGGTCTGCTTCAGTGAAAAAATATCGCATACGATGTGAAATAACGATCGTCCATAGCAATAAGTAATGATCAAAATCATAGGGTTCAATCGCTTTAAGGGCATTACTTGTGTCTTAAGTTCAAGAGAATCACCTGGGTCTACCTTCGTTTATCTCTGTCTTGACCTTGAATACGTAATTTAATATTTAACACGCATGAGAATAAATTCATTCGCTTGTTCTTCTTCGAACTTGTTCTATCTATATCTCTTTTTCTCTCTCTCTCTCTCTCTCTCTCTCTCTCCCCCCCTCTCTTTCTCTCTTCTCTTCTCTTTATTCCAAGATGTTGTTTCGCTAAAAAGAACCTGATAGGACAGGAGAGAAGAAAGATAGACGATTAGAACGGTATAGGTCATCTTCCGAAAGATCGAGACCTTCGAAACCTAATTTTCTCGTGTCTAGATTTGCCTTCTTGGTAAACTCGTTAGACTCAAGATTTATGCTAACAGGTATCTATTTTAAGGAACCTAAATCTGAAAGATATGATTCTCATCGTGCTAAATGTCAGAATGTTAAAAATAACATTTCCAACTGTTTCTTTCTATTTCCTTTTCATTTTCTTTCTTTTTTTTTCTTTATAATATGCAATTAACATAATCAGTTTTCTTGATAGAAAATTGAAACGTTAACGTGTCCTTATTTGATGTTTAATTGATTTACATTGATTCGATTTTTATTTGATATTTTTCTCATATATCTGACGATAGTGATGTTATCTGATGTATTCGATGCTTAGATTTACGTCGATTTTTTAGGATTAAAATTATTATTTAATACTGTTAATCTTATTTGATTTATCTATCAATATGCGATGAAAATAATTAATTTTTTTGTATAGCACAAGTTATAATATCAATACATTTATCATTTGACGTTTAGGTGTTCGTTGATCTTTCAATACTATAATAAATTATTCTATTTATTTATCTAGACATTCATTTTTGCTATAAAATCCTATCATCCGAAGATAGGTTGCAACCTATCATATAACTCGTAAATGAGAAGAACGTTTCCTAAGGATGTTAAGTTGTATCTTAGAAGACGTGATATCATCGAGTAACAAAGTATAGAGATAGACGATTGGTACGTGAGTAACGTGGAATAAATTAGCAAGGACTTGTCGTTCGTCGACATTTACACGACATTATTAAGGAGATTCACGTCGGTCTAGAAATAGCTCAATATGAAAATAGCATTCCTTCCGTTGCAAGGAAGTAATACAGATAAGGATAAGATATTTTAATAATTTTACTTATGGAATGTGTTCAAATATTAGTTAGTTAGATTATTTTCGAACACATCCATCCCCACCAGAAAAAAGGAAGGAGAAGAAGAAAAATAAAAAAAAAAGAAGAAAAAAAACTACTTGTCGAGTAGTTACGTACATTCTATCGAAGAATGGCTCGAAGAATTCTTCGAAGAAGCGGTCGTTGAAACTGGTAGAAGAAGCCAAAGGATTCTTTCGGCCCTTTTCCGTACCCGACGAGCTCGTAAAAAAGGGCCAGGAGACCTTGGATTGGAGGAGGAATGCAAATCCAGACCGGTCACGAATATATTCTAACGTGGGGCCCTTACTCGAGCGAGCAACCAACTGGTGCACGATCCTTTAGCTAAACTTCATTTCGTTCTTCCGATCGATACACCACCGAAAGCTTTTATACCTTGCTCTCGTTAATCGCTTAAAGTGTCCATTATACATCGTCTTTTATTCTTAAAACATAAAAGTTCATGAAATTACATCGTCCTAAAAGAAATCTAATCTTTTAAGGTCGAAAATACGTGCAATTAGCGAGCTACGAAAGTGAACTTTCGTGTACCGCGAAATCGTTTCGTTGAATTTTACGATCGAATGTGTTTTTAGAATTTCCAAGGACATACTGAATTATGATCGTTCAGGCTAAGTACTTTTTTTTTAAATGAACATTTACGATACATTCATAAAATATTGTCTGATAAGTTCAGATAAGTTTAGATAAATCCTAAATATGATCTTAACAAAATTTTTACGTCTATATAATATTCTAATCGATCCTTTGTCATTCTGTCATTCGGGTTCACAGTTCAATATGTTTTACAATGTCTCACAACGTGCTTTCTTCTTTTTTATATTTTGCTCTTTCTTTTCTTTTCTGTACCTAGAAAATTAATATATTTGGAAAAAGAAAAATGGTGCATTGGAGAGAAGAAAGATTGCTAATTTAGTCAAGACATTAATAGGATTCGAATGGAAAGAATGACGGAACTTCAGTAAGTATCTTACGGGACAAGTTCGAGACGTGAGCTCGGTCAGACGTAATTTCTCGAGGATTTCTCAAGAGGTGAGAGAGAAGTTCGCGGTCAAGGCTCCTCGGTTCAAGTCATTGACATCGGTGTTGCTCGCACGAACAGACTGATGCTGTCCATTACACCGGGTGCTCGATAAATTCACGTATATCCAATTTGATTGTCCTCGAATTATTCGAAAAGTTTTTCTTATCAAGGAAATATCTATGAATAGGCTCATTTCAACTTCAACGGCATCGGAAATCTTTTTTTAACATTCGCATCATCGATTTTATCAACTTTTGTTAATATTAAATATTCTGTCATTTTACGTACGTATAAGTGACGTTTAAGAACAAACTTTAATTTATATTTTCAAATTGTTCTTTTCTTATCAAGATAAAAGAATATATATATATATATATATATATATATTTGTTTACAAATTTGTTTTTCGTATTCACTTTCCGATTATTTTATAAAAATTTGCAACAATCAAACATTGTCTAAGTAAAATAATAAAACTGTTAGGTCGTCAATATCATTATTACTTCTTATATATATATATATATATATATATATATATATATATATATATATATATATCTTATCCAACATATACATACGTAAGAGGAAGAAGAAAACTAATTTGTAATATCAGAAATGTTTTATTTACTTATTTTTCTGATTAGTCAAACTATTATTAAAATCAAATATTATTCGAATAAAATAAAATATATTAACATATATAGTTCGAATAATACTATTTTCATTATATACTTCATATAATTTAACGTATGTGGGATGTAATAAAGGTTATCTATCTAATTCATACACACACACACATACATACGCATAAATCCACACTCGCATGCACATAACGAGAAAATTAACGTTTTAAGATCTGACATAATGATCGTCATCGTTGAGATCTAGCCGATTCTTACTATAATAGCGTTACACGGCGAAACTTCTCCACGCGATTTCCACGTACGCTGATTACTTCGTTTTAATACCAACCAGGCTTTACCTATACCGATATACTAACTTTTTTATTTTCTTTTCTTTTTTTGTTTCGTTTCTTTTTTTTTTGAACTCGGGGAATCTACTATACGGGATGAAATCTATTATCTCGAATGACTCTTCTTCCTTTGCTTATTCTACGAATCAGACGGTTAACGTCCTCGAGAGGATAAGAGAAGAGGTTTGGGAGGAGGAAGGAAGAGAGAAGAATAGAGAAACAAAGAAAGAAAAAGAGAGAGAGAGAGAGAGAGACAGAGAAAAATAGTTGCAGTTGCAGTCGACACTGTCTTTACCGACTCCATCATTTACTTTTTATTGTCTCTTTACAGCATCTCTCTCTCTTGGATGAGAAATTGATCTTTGACTACGAACGTGACTAGAAGAGTTTTGCCTCGTAATATGTATGTATGTGTACTGTGTATGTATACATATATACATACATAGCAATATAGATAGTAGTATAAATACATATATACATGTACGTGTAGCCTCGAAAGCGGAAGTTATTAACCATCATCGAATTGCTAATGTCTTTATCGTAGTGACATTCGATAGATGAATCCGAAATTGAATGGATCGAAGAAGCTATACAAGCTGGTCTATCTACATTTTTATTATTGCAATTATCAGGCTTGATATCCTTTTATCAAAAAAATTCTTTATATAATCATCATATTTATATTATATTATATCTTTATATATATATATATAAATACGTAGCACATAAAAGTTAAATTATAATTAAATTCGAATAACTATATTCTATTAGTTTTGATTAATGTAAAAACAATTAATTTAAAAGTATTGATTTATTTTAGATTCAACTTTGAAATTTTTCCACTTATAGTTTTACTTACATAAATGTATTTCTTTTTTTTTTTTTGTTATTTATTAATAATTGTATATCAAACCTAACTTTTTTTCTTTATAGTGATTACTATTAACGTTTGATCTGATCGTTTGAACAATTCGCTAAAAATTATTTAATATCTCTTTCACTTTCGTTGTTCTCTTCTTCTCCAGATTTATTGAATTATCAAGATGATTACTGTGTAGATAATTGCTATTACCAAAATGGAGATTATTTTAGAAAAGTTTTAGAATAAAAATATAAAAGCGAAGATAAAGAGGATCTCTTAACATTCAAGTTAGGTGACGTGCATCACCTCGGGACAAGGTTTACATCCCGAAACGATGTCAAGACGACAATGACGACGTTATAATCGAAGCTACGAAGCTTGCCATCGCCGGTAGTAAGGATGTGCTTAGAAAATAATTAGCTATGCGCGACGCGAAGGTGTCACTTCCTCTGCTTCGACTTCCGCCCGCCGGAAACGTCCTTCCAACAGCGGCTGAATCCTTAAATGCCGACGATCTTTCGAGGTCTCGCTCCCACAACCCTCTCTCTTTCTTTTTGTTTCTTCATCTTAATGCATTAATCTCTTATGTGATACTTCAATTCGATTTCTGTATCGATAATTAAATCATGTGACTATCATTGACCTATTAGTTAAAAAAAACGACCTATAAATATGTTTCTAATATCGATCTATTAGATATACAATTATTGTATAATTTTTATTTTACTTTAGATTTGAAATCGTTCAGATTGGAAAAATTAGTTTTTCTCAATGATATTATTTCAAATCGATCATATATATTATTTGGATAAATTTCAAGGTACACTTTCTCTCTCTCTTTTTTTTTTTTTTTTTTTTATTAGAAAGATTAAATATATTTAGGTGCATGTTATTAAAAAATATTTATCCATATAAATCTTCGACGTATATAAATTTAATATCATGTTAAATCAAAAAGTATTTAAATAGATACATAATCTTGAAAATTATCTATATTTTGAGATATCAAACGTATTTAAATATATCGAATATCTCGAATAATAAATAAATATAATAAATATCTCGAACACATATAGATAAAATTACCTTTTTAATCGATGTAGAAATATATTATGCCAAAGCTGCCTTATATAAACTGTTTTTATTAAAACTAAATATAATAAATCCCAACTTTCGATTAAATTTTTAATTCTAAATTTAAATTCGGATCATTGAATCTAAATTAAATCTTCGATTTCAGTATCTAAATCTCTGAATAACGATGATCATTGATCTTCTTTTTAATTGCCTCATTCTCATTCTCATTCGTTTCTTTTTCTTTTTTTTCTCTTTTTTTTTTTTTTTTGTTCTTCGATCATAGCAATCGATATGGACTAACGAACGAAGACTTGAACAGACGGTGGAGCAATCCGGATCAATCGTTGCATCCAGTGATCTATCACACGAAGGGCTTGATGGAGTACTGCACAAGGGTCCTACAAAGACCTCCTCACGTCTTCGTAGACTATCACGGCCATTCACGGAGGAAGAACGTGTTTCTCTTCGGTTGTTCAAGGTCGAGTTCCTGGAGCGCCGCGGACAGGGCGAAACCGGACCAGCCGGTGCAGTATTTGGTAAGGGACGAAAGAGGGATCGACGAGGGTATTATTTTTAGACTCTGCGTGTATTCACTGTATATCGATGAATGCGCGTGCTTCTCGTAAATCAACGCATCGACGTCTCTCGGCCGTCTTTGAAATTCTTATTTTAAAGACTAACAATCAATCGAAAAACTAACAAACTGAAATCACCATATATCATCCTTTAAGGATTACCCTTATTATTATTTATTAAAAGGAAAGAAAGAAAAAAAAATGTCAGATTTATGATCACTGCCTTCTACAATTTTTAACCATAATTGTATCCGGATTTTCTTTTTCCGCTATTCGAATATCAAAGATCATAATTACATTTGTTAATCTTAACTTGGTTTATCTTTAAAAAAATTATATAATCGGAATCTTTGCATATAGTAAGTTAGAACAAAGTTTTAAAAAAATATATATATATATATATGTATATAAGATAACTTGTACTATAATAAAATAGATCGATCGATGATATTCGAAATAAATTAATTGTTTGGGATTGACTTTATGTATTAAAACTAAAGTTACGTTATGAAGAATTTCTTCGTATAAAAATACATCTACATTTGCAGATCTTACCGCATCTAATGCAAAGCGTTTCACCGGCATTCGCTTTGCCGTTGTGTTCCTTCAAGGTAGAAAGAAATAAGGAATCCACCGCCAGGGTTGCCATATGGCGGCAGTTGGGTGTTTCGAAGTAAGTACCGATCGCATCTTGAGAAACGATCTGACTCGCAATGAGTCTACGTGTGGGGTCGACCAAGGTCGAATTCACGATTCTACCGATCAGAGTCGAGCTTGCTGAACAAGCTTTTGCTCCTTCTCTGTTATGTATTCGAAACCCTTTCAATATAATTACTTGTTACTTGAAAGTTTTCCTAACTGATTGCATACATGAAAGTATCGTTTAATTAACGAATTGATTATCTCCTTAACAGAAGTTACACGATGGAGAGTAGCTTCTGTGGATGCGATCAAGGCGTCCTCGCTGGATTACATCTTGATACGAATCATCTGAAAGCTATTGGACAAGACTTTTGTCAGGCATTAGCTATGATGAAGGATGCTGACGAAGATTGGAACGTTGACAAGTAAGTATCGTTTAATCAATGGATACACATTATTTTTATATTATAAAGAAACAGACATTTTTCATTAAAATTTTTATTGTAAGTATTGATTTGATTCAATTAACAAAAGCAAAAGAAAAAACAAAAAACGAACAAAAGAGAAAGTTAAAAAATAAAGTGACAATCTGAAGTCTAGATTGACTAATTTAATGCTAAATAAATTTCTTAATAATATCGATTTGATTTCATCAATGTAAGGAAAAAAAGAAAAAAAAAAGAAAAAAGAAAAAAAAAGAAAATGAAAACTTATATTATTTAGCATGGAAAATATTTCCATGCTAAAATCTCTTATTATATTATTATAATAAATTTATTATTTGATTAAATAACAGATTCGAAAAAATAGATTTAGCAATCTCTATCACGCTTTAATAAATTAGATATTTAAACTTCTTATTGTCGCTTGAGTTAGATGAGATTATGAGGGATCAGATTGTTGTTGAACACAGATACATCGAAGAGTCTTGCTGTCCACGAAAATGTATCCTACGAAAAACGAGAAGAATACCTAAATGTATTCAGGACAAACTTGCCATGCATCATATCACTGGGATTCCTTAACGAAGGGAAATGTAATTATCGATTGAAAATCGTGATGATGCACGTTTTTTTTTGTATGCTTGTTTTCTTTTTTTTTATCTTTCTTTCTAATCTGTTTTTTTTTTTCTAACACGAACTCGCTTCAGGATCTAAACGAGATGAAAAGCTTCATTTGGGATCTAATTTGATTGACTGGCCTAATTACTAATTACTTTCGATTAATCTTTCGACTTGTATTCCTATTTGTTTATAAATTGTTTGGTATAGGACATTCATTGATCCATTTCCTTTTTTCTTGTGTGTGTTTTTGTAGGATTCCAATGGGAGAAACGATACCTGAAGAATCAGGATGCATGGAGGACGATGTATCCTCCAGTTGTGATTCGGACGAGTCTGATTTGGAGACCTAAAGATTCTCTTTCCTTCTAAGTTTGGAAGATTTGCGAATCGAAGGTTCACTTGCCAGAAGATAAATTTATTAGCCGTTGATGTTTGGAAAATATGCTGATTCTGGTTCCGAATCGGGCAAATACGAAGTTATTATTTTGTGAAAAAGATTTATTGAAAAATCGTAACAAATGGTTCAAATCTTTTACCACTTATTTGCTATCTATATTCTATACGATAAGCTGTTATTCTGAATATCAACAAAATCACAAAAAAGAAAATGAAGAGAAATAAATAGAAAGGATTGTATGGCTTATCCTTTGCATTATATAAATTAAAAAACATTAAAAAAATCTTGTTACGATGTTATTGATGGATTTACAATAATTTTTTTTCTTTTTTTCTTTTTCTTTTTTTTTTTTTTTGTTTTTTCTTAAGAAAATCGAACTTAAATTTCTCGGAACCAGAATTTCGAAATGGAACATTCTTCGTGTTACAATTAAATTTTCTTCCTTTTACAATTTTTCTATGTCATTTGAAAAAACATGATTCATTAAAATCTTATTTGACAAATACACAGCCAATTAATATTGAATATAACACGAAGAATAATCCAATTATATTACGAGAATTAATCGAAAGCAAAAGTACATAATGATTGTTCGGATGAACAAACTATTTGACAATATCTTTCGTAGGAATTTTCAAATATAATGGTTCACGTATATGCGATTAGCTAAAACATCTAATCTACTTTGAGTACTAGAATAACATGAAGATGATCGCTCGCACTCGTATTCTCTCGCTGTACCTCGCTATCAGATACTTACATGTGATAAATTTAATAGAAAAAAGAAATAAATAATACATAATAATAATAAAATAATAAAATAAAATAAAGATGAAACAAAAATGAAACTATGGAATAAATCCAAACATCAAGTTGAATCCTAAAACTACGTCGAACGATGACTAATCTATCTAGGTAATAAATCGTATGTTGTTAAATACTCAACGTCACTTCGAAAAAAATTGTTTAATTTCCTTTTTTTTTCTTTTTTTTAATTTTTTTTCTTTTTTTTTTTTTGCTTTTTTTTTTTTGGTTAGATCATTTTTCATTCACCTTAATATGAATAAGATCGCACACATATTATATAGAGAACATCACTCGCTTGTTACCAAGTGTAACAAATTCTGGTTATTATTGTGTTAATTGCTTTAATACAAGCAGTATACATGACAGTGCCCTACGGTGTAACGATTATTATTAATATAGTTATAGATATATTTATTTTCTTTTTCGTGTTCACGTTAATTACGCGTCCAAAGTAAAAATGATAATAAAAAAAATATATATATATCTAACGTGTGCTATGAAATACACGTGCATGCAAAAGAGACGTTTTAAATAGAAATTAAAAAAAAAAAAATACATTAGACGTGGATATTTCTGAAAAATGATTACAATAATCACATCATAGATATTATTCGTGAATATCGGATTTGCGAGAATGCGAAAAACGGTAAGTTATATACGAATAAAAGCGAGCGACCTAAAGATAAGATAAGAATTTGAAAAGTTTCTTTTTTTTTTTCAAATTCATGCGTGCGTTCAGAAAAAGGATAGTTCGGCCAGCGACCTATCAGATAAATAATATCTAGCGTTAAAGATAAGATTTGTTTAAAACGGGTAGTAATTAAATAAGTAGCAACTTTTCTTCTTTGTTTTTTCTGTCTTACTAAAGTTGATTTATACTTTGTCATCGAACGCTAATCGTGAAAATGTTCATCGATCGCTCCGGATATAAATCTTCAATGGCTTTGAGAAAGCAATAAGCACGGTTTTCGATCTATCCTTAATCGGTATTAAAAAAATAAATGGATAATAATATCAAAATCAATTACGAAATCAGTATACTATATAATACTATACTTTGAAGAAATTCTTTCTCTCGATCGATAAAAAATATTTGTAGATATTTAAATACATTGTGCGCCAATGAAAGAGATATGTTACTGATTTCAATTAAATACGTAATCGATAAATATTTTTTTTGCACATATACCTACATTCGATAAAACAGAAACTATCAATCGTTAATGTAGGAAACTAGATGACGAATAGTCGATAACTTATCTTTTAAAACTCGAACTATAGAAAATCGATGATCGAGAATCTAAGAAAAATTGTGCCCCTGTATGAAGATTAATTGACGGAAACGAGACTGCTTGGACGTTACATATTCTTAATTCAATAAGACGAGATAGATCGTTCGCGATGACATTTTAAGGACTTATCGATCGACGCGACTGAAGATTTTCAAGTGTGAAAATTCTTATTTCACGATACGAGACAATAGGATTGGCAAATATATCAAAATAATGACAGAATATTATTGTCTTTATGGCGCGTAAAAATATGTAGCGTTTATCGTTAAATCCTATCTTTCGCTGGCACTTGAATTTTCTATAAATTTCTAAAGCCGACCAATAGCCAAAACCTATGCTTATATAAGTGCCTAAAATCCGATAGATTTTGCGACGATCGTACGTATGTCCCAATATATGTTGAAAATCATTTCAATTTTAGTAATTTAAGCATATATTTATAATAAACAAAAGAAAAAAAAAAGCAATAATTCTAATCAAACTTCCACGAGCAAAGAATGACGAGATTTAATAGTTATCAGCGTTTAATACTATAAGCAATTCTCCTACTGAAAGAAGAACGAATTGTAATCAACTTCGGAGGGAAGTAGATTACGTTTTGAATTGATATTAATTTTCAATTTGACCATTTGAAATATTTCATTACGTACGATCATACATATTTAAATAAAGAAAGTAGATTAAGAATAAAGTGAAGGAGATTAGGATGATGAGTTTAGCAAGAGAAAAGGTACGATAGTCAATTGATCGTGGAGAACAAGAAGCAACGCTGATTCTAAAGAACAATGACACTCATGCTAATAGGATTGTACCACAGAAAGTGGTGCGAGAAACAACGATAATTCAAACTACATTATCAATCTCCAGATCAATTGCAATCGACTCTAATCTCATAATTTTATGTTTTTAAAGAATTATATTAAATCGTCTTTTCTTTTTCAAGAGAAGACGATTTATTCGTGGCCGCAGATTTTCTTCGCATGTTTCTTGATTTGTTCGTAGGTGACCCAAAGCATGATATTCCAGGATACCAATCGTGTAAAGCTTGGCACGAAGCCCTTGTAAAAAGCAGCGGGCCCTTCCTGAACGAACATTTTGACTGCACATTCAATTGCACCCTTGTACTCGCCAGGTGCGCTGTTCATGTAGCGAGTTTTAACAACGTCGACTGGGCTAGCAGCTAGAGTGGTGCAAAGTCCAGCAGCTGTGGCGGCTGTTAAATGACAAGGAATGCCATCTCGAAGATAACCAGAGCCAATGATCATGTCCTTGATGATGTCATAGCAAACGATCTCAGCAACGTTTACAATAACATTCCGGGAGATGTTTGGCATGGTACCTTTTAAAAAAAAGGGACAAGTAACAATCTTTTATCATTTATTAATTTTTTTTACTATTTTCTAAACTATTTCTATCGAATGGTTTGTTACTTTTTCAACATGCTTTTATTATATACAACGTGGATTCTTACGAATAGATTTACTTTTTGGGTTACTTCGGACCAGTCTAAGTTCAAATCTTGAAGCAAACTTTTTTTTGAAGCAAACAAATGTTTTATTTAAAATAGGAAAGAAAAATGCACTCATCTCCATATAACTTTAAAATTATGAATATGTTAAATTTGTAAAGATAGTAAATTGAAAAATACCTTTCCAAAGACCTCGAGTTCCTTCGACACTGGCAATATTTTTATAAGCCTGAAGAGTTGAACTGTATCTCACCGATGAACGTCCATTGTTTCCAGCTTGAAGACGAACCTTAACGACGTCAGTGGGTTGAGCAAAGAGCACCGCCAAAGCACCGGTTGTGATACCGGCCATTACACGAACACCAATATTCATCGAACCGCTCCGGTTATTTCCTGTCGGTAGAGAAATTTCCTACAATGAGAAATCTTATTTTGCGAGGAACGAAAATGTCTTGGTGAACGAATTTTAAGAAGAGAAGAAGAAAAAAAAATTCAAAAGATATGTTAAAGGATATAGGTTTTGGGATTTAGAATACGCATCATTCGCGTTTTACAACTATTTTCTTTCTTTTTTTTTTTTTCTCTTCAATTTTCTATGCAGTCGTTTGATCATAAGTAACATCAGAGGATTTAGTTAATAATGTTAATTTATTAAATTACTGACATGTTTCTTTTTGTTGAATGAATTTGTTTGTCTTTTTTTTTCTTTTTCCTTTTATAATTTCTATTCTTCTTCTTTTTTTTCCTTGCTTCGAGTCAATTAACGATTACATGAACACGCGTCGAATGTTTGAAAACGAGAAAAGAGAATCTTCGACCGATGAGATAAACCGACGATATTCTTTACTTTTGTTTTTGTTTTTATTTTTGAGAATACGAACAATTCAATTTATCAATTAATCTGCGGACAAGAATTTTCTATTAACTTTCTGCGATAGAAATAAAAGAGGTAAGATTGCAATTATTTGAACGAGAATTCATTTAAAAAACGTAAAATTAGGATTAAATTAATTGAATATTGAAATATCATTTGATTAGAATCAAGTAGGATTTATAAAAACGAACGGTATAGTTTGATAAGATAATTTTTGTTTTTCTTTCCTATCATCGACAATTCCCTCCTCCCTCTCTGTCTCTCGCTTATTTTTTATTTAAATAAATTCGTCCTCCTTTTTGACGAAGAGAAGGACGACGATGTGACGAAGACAACGACGACGGCGACGAAATTCCTCTTTTCGAGAAATCCAATGCTCGCGAAATATTATATAAAAAATCGTATATTAATTTTTTCCTCTCTCTCTCTCTTTCGATGCATATATTACATGTAGAAACGTATATTTTCAATCATGTGAGACAATTAATTTGTTCCTTTGACAGGAAGAATTAATTAATTAAGTAATCAATCAATTAAGGTAGCGTAGAGTAGACTGTAGCAGATCAAATATATAATATTGTTATCTGTAAGTATTTGTCTTCGTAATACAGGGTGTGTAGAAAATATTTGAGTTTTATTTCAGAGTTGTGTAACATTTATATACCTAGTGAAGAAATATATTCTAATAAATCTGGCTCTAAAAATTATTTCTTTTCGTAATCAATAAATATTTATTTTAATCGATGAAGACGACATCACTTTAATTCAGATTTCAAAAGACCTTGACGAATCGCGACAATTAAATAAATTTATTGTAATCTATTATATTACTACAGATTTCAATCAATATAACTTATCATCGCATATCTATTACATATCAAAACAAACCACAAGTACTAATTAATTAACATGGACCAACCTAACGGACGTCGTAACAACGAGAAAAATAATTTCACGATACCAAATTTATTAGAAACCATTTGTTTCTAATTCACTCGAATTAATACCTTACACTTTACTCCAATATTACATAAACTCAATTACACACCTAGTATTAATCTATATGTTATTGGTATGTTTGATTCTACATGTGTATGTATGTATGTATGTATATATGTATGCTGTGAGTGTATATGTGTTAGTGTTTGTTAAATGATGGAGATGGAGATGTAGTACCCGTACGTACTTAGGCGTGCGCGTTTGCGCACCCTCGTAAGAATTATATATCAAAAGTTAGGAGTTTGTTGGATGTACCGTCGATGATTCCAGCGTAGAGTGACTTCACGCTGTCGTAGAGGCCCAACCGTACGCTGGCGAAACACATCTGTCTCTGGAGTCCCGCGGACAGACCTCCGTACAGGCTCCTGTAACCACCCTCGCTCAAGCTCACCGCCCTCAAAATTTACCCTCAAACGTTTCCCCGGGTGTGAAAAATGTCATTTTTTCCTTCGTCTCTCTTTTCTCTCTCTCTCTCTCTCTCTCTCTCTCTCTCTCTATCTATCTCTCTATCTCTCTCTCTATTTTTCTCTCTTTCTCTCATTTTGTCTACCTATGTCCCACTTACTGTTTTACTTTCTTTTCTAAACCCACACACCTCCCTTATTTCCTTTCTTCTCCTTTCTTTCTTCTAATGTATTTTATTTATTTATCTTTTTTTTTCAGTAAAGTTCGTGATTTTTCTTTTCCAAAATAGATAAAAATAGGCAAAATTGTTATTCGTACTTTCGTATCTTAGTATCTGTCTTTCTTTTTTGGCTTGTTTTTTTTTTTTGTATTATTATTAAGTTAGTTTTCCTTTGATTTCTCTTTCTTTAAACATTAGATTAACAGAATCCAGTCAGGAAATGATAACTATTATTGTTGAGCATTTCATTTTAATTAACTTAATCAACTTTAATCAACGTGATCAATTGTAATGGAAAAAAAAAACAATTTAATATAAATCTGATATTAATAAATATATATATATATATACATATCTTTGTTTTTGTTAGAAAAAATCATATATAGTATTTTGACGCAATGCTAAAATTTAATTGTATCTCATATTAAAGCCAATGTATCGAGAAGATTATTAATAATTTACTTATTACATTCTTTTTCCTTTTTTTTTTATTCTTCGGTTTCTTTCTTTTTTTTTTAATTTTATTATTATTTTATTAGAATATTATTTATTATTAGGAGAACTAGGTGGACGTACGCGAGAGAAAAGAGGACGGCCCGAGAGCCGCGTGGTATCATCGAGAGAGAGCTTGCGCCGAGAGCTGGACTAACTTGTCTCGTATAAGAGTAAAACGCGTTGAAAGCTCAACCAAGGAAGAAGAATGCCGGGCTGGCATTCGCGAAAGTAAACTGCAGTTAGGCAAAATAAATATAACACAGGAAAGAGAGTACGCGCGAGATTTGAAATGAAAAGGAAAAGAAAAGAAAGGAAAAGAAAAGAAAAGAAAAAAAGAACAGCAAAGAAAAAAAAAATAGCGCAGTAAAAAATGAAGAATTTGATGCGTTTATTCGATTGGGCGAGAGTTGCTTTTTGTTGTAAAGAAAGAGAAAGAAAGAAACTTTGTTTTAAACAAATTTATTTCCCAATCGTTCATTAAAAATTATAATAATTAATACTCGAATCAATTCTCCTTTTTCCGATTAGTACTTTAATGATAATACATTTGTATAGTATATAATAAATGATTTATAGTATATATCTTGTGCGTTATTTTTAAATTGCGTTTGCAATAAAAAACATACACAATTAAATTATGAAAAGATAAAAAAGCAACTTTCGCGAGAAAGAATGATCGAACGAACGTTATCAAAAAGAGTGCCACTAACGTCGTTCCTAATCACTTGCGTTCTCTTTATTTTTTAATCATCATATTATTATCAGACAATCGATTAGATTTTTTATGGACATGAGAAACACGAGGAACACTCGTTGTTGGCACATGAAAAGATTTAACAGATAATAATACGAGTTTACAAAGAAATAAATATTGAAAAGAAACGGATAACTTGAATCGAAGAAAAAAGCGATCGAACGAGTCGACGAGCGTTATCACTTTCGAGTGCTTTGCAATTTGCCGATCGAAGCTCGCAATTGTTCTTTTTATCTCTTTTTTCTTTTTTACGTTTTCTTCAAGTAAACTTCGAATCGATCTCCGTCGTTGCTACCAATTGTAATATTCTCTCTTCATACACACTCGGCCTAACTATAGTAAGACTATAATAATAATGGCTTGATAAAAACAATCTACGAAACGCAAGAAATTCTATACTTTATTTGTTAATTAAATTTTAATCTTATCCTTTTTCCTTCTTACGTGACAAATCTTACATCAAATAATTTCAGATCGACGATTAAAACAAGAAAGATGTTTTTGCAAAGTAAGAAATTTATGTAATTTATATAAATTGACATAAATAGTTAGTATAATTAGACCGTTTGCAGCGAACCGTTGGCAGTGACGAAGGGATCGATCGCATTGCAACGATAATTGAAAAGCTTTGAACGTGTACGAGCCATCGACTCGAGAAATTTTCCAAAATTTCTGCATTATTTTCGTTAAAGCGAGAGAATTGTATATTTCTTTCTTTTTTTCTTTAAATCCATTTTTCCTTTTCTTATTATTTTGATCGGCGAACAGGCCGTAAATGTAGCGAGTTACTTGATCGTTTAAACGATAAAGATAAGAGTCAATCGAATTACGAAACAAAATGGTCGGCTAGTTTGTATATCGCATATACTATATGATAAATAAGTATATAGTATATATATTTTTATATATATATATAAATTGAATTATTTTACCTACCCCATTTAATCAAGTGAAAATTATGAATAGGATCTTAAACAACGTACCTTGCTCCTTCGACCCTGACGATGTTCCCCATTGTCTCCAAAAGTCCTGGCTGACTCGCTCTCATTGCTAGCATCGGACCTTCCGTCGATGCCAGCAATATAGTTCGTCCTTCGCCAGCGATCTTACAAAAAAGAAAAAAAAAAAGGAAAGAAAAAAAATTAATTAAAAAATTAATTTCATTCAAAAATAAGTTCATTGAAATTGTTAACAATTTAATCGACATATTTGATAATTAACATTAATAATAAATAACACGTATGGATCTAAATAATAATATACGATAGTTAATAAAATAATTACAATATTATATCATATAGAAAAATTAAATTGTGTACCTGCATTCTGACTTTGGCCGTATCCAAAGGAAACGTAGCTAAATCAGCAATACAAGCCGCAGTGCCAGCTGTCAATAGCTTCAAACCGATGTGCAAATCTTCCGATGATCCTTGCTTCATGATGTTATCCTTTTTTTTATTCTCTTTAATCTTTTAACTTTCGAACTTTATCGAAGAGTGTATAGGAAAATGTGTGGGAGGAAAAAATGGTATATTGATCGAATTAATTCTTGATGCTGCGTGCTTTGTTGCCGGTGACAAAGATTATTGTGCGATTGTTTACACTTTACTTTCTTCTTTTTTTGCAAACCCGCGTGACGTCTTTTTAATTATTTTCCTTCGTAGCAATTCGATTCGTCCAGTTTTGAGCTCTGGTTTGATTAGACAAGCGATCTTATGTACACTATATACAAGGTGGTCCTACCAGAGGACAAGAAACTTCAGATGTTCATGAATGGGGGAGTGGGTTTTTTAGAGATAGAACTCTTTAGGTTCCCTGAAGTGATCAGGATAAGCGTGCAGTCCTCTCGACTGCGAGCACTCGTGTTTGATTTCCTTGTTGTTAAGTACTTTATACATACTATTCTCCTGTATAAACAGAACACAAAATTTTTTGGCTTGTATTATATATGCATATCGTTGCAATTTTTTTTTATATCATGCAATTATTAATCTTAGATAATATAAGACAATATTAACGAGCAATATAATATTATTGTTTAGTAATATTGTCTACGAAAGTCTTTTAATTTATGATTAATACAACACCGTTTTTAAAAATTGACTTCTACATTGTCGATTAATACAATGATAACTTTTTCAATAAAGTATCGATGTGTTATGAACTAATTTGACGTTTTGCGATACATGAATTTTCGACTTCGTCGGTTTTTTTGATGATTCATATTGTAACTTTCTCACGTTAATTAACAAATTGGCATACTAACGAGATGAAACTCGAACTTGCATGGTATAAAACATGGTATTCTGACTATTCAGCTTGAAAATAGAATGACTTTTGGAAATGAGCCAATTAGAATGAAGGAAATCGAGAATGCTCTCTCTCTCTCTCTCTCTCTCTCTCTCTCTCTCTCTTCCTCTCTTTCTCTTTCTGTTTCTCTTTTTATGTAATTATTTCTACGATAATCGATCGTTAATAAAAATTTTTATTTTTAATCATTCTTAATATAATAGTAAACTTATTTTTATTTTATCCAGATATCTCGATAAAAAGAATTGATAAAGATAATAAATTGCAGTCGCATAAAACAGTTGAGACGTATAATTGATTGTTATTTATACACACATGTGCAATACAACATATACATGTTATCTATTAATCAAGTCCAAGTTCGCAATTTCACGGATCATTGATCTTTAGATCGATCGAATGTCGAGAAAGTAGTAATAAAAAATAAATAACGGTGATAACATGTACTATATTTATTATGTGCATCTTTATTGCATCGTTTTTGTTTTTATTTTTTTATTATATCCTCACATTTGTTTATTGAACAATTTTTTTTTTAAATCGTGATTAAAGTCATCTATGAAAATAAAATGATATGTGTAAATTATGTAAAAATGAAAGTATTTGAAATTCATTAATAATAGCCACATATACCATGAACAAGTAATGTGTTCTTTTTGTTCATGATTTGTATTTGTTTAACAAGAAAAATTTCTAATTGGCTAAACCATCAGAAAAAAAGAATTAATCAAAAAAAAAAAAAAAAAAAAAAAAAAAAAAAAAGAACGCGGAAATACAGATTTTTCAGCATCAGCCGATCGACTGATCGATAAAAAAAAAAAAAAAAGTCAAGTTTAAAGTCCATCGAGATTTAATATCAGTCAGTCTCGTTTTGAATTTATTTTTGATTAAATTTAATTTCTTTCACGTTGACCTCGTAAACGAAGATCAACGATTTGCTTTTAATTTACCGTTAAAAAAACTTCGTATTTTTCCTTCTTAACTTTCGTCTTTTATCTTGCGAATATAGTAGCTAACAGTGACTCTCAACAGCGTCTAAAGAACTTTGATGTCTAAAACGATGATCTTTGATCTATCAAATCGATAAAAAAAAATGTATATTTGCGATAATGATCATTGTGATCCTATTATATGAGAAATTAAGATATCATAAAAACAAGAAAATTATATATAAAAAAAATTGTATATAATAGGATTTAATATTTACAAACATTGAAAGCCACTGAAGTGACCTTCGAGCAATGATTTCTATTCTAAAGTTCAATTCGCATATACGGTTATATACCGTCGTCATGCTAACTATCGACTTTATATATGATACTAATATATTTACACATGCAATAAAATAGACAATAGAATAAGAATACGAAAGTTCATTTATAATTAGCATTTATAATTTGGCCGCTCTTTATTTTATTTTGCACATTTGTATGCGTATTGTTATGACAAATGATTACTAAATGTTAGTTAATTGAAAGTTTTAATATTGTGTCGTAATCAAGGAACGATTATGTACAATTAATCAATTAGGATAATTTGCAGGAATACAACGCAGTGTTGAAAAAAATGACGAAATAAATATTTACATTCGACGAAACACAATGAAATATCAGATGGTTGTAAACTTATAGCCTAATGACGATCGATAGAAGTCCTTGGGGTATTTGAATATTCAAAGCTTGTCCTTTCTAATGGTAATAGAAAGTGTTCTGGTGACGCGCAGTCTCTGATATATACTTGCGCATGAGGATAAAACCAATATGATATAGTGCTACTATATTGATTAGACATTTGCTGATGCCGGAAATTCGTTTAACAGAAATTAAACGAAAAACCATTTATTATTCGTCATATCTATAGAAATAAATCAAACTAGATTCGTGATAAATAAAAAATGAACGAACAAAAAAAAAAATAAGGAAAAAAAAAATATTACTCGAATATAAGCAATAATATTAGAACTACTATACTTCATTTCTGAATAACTTAGTTCCTAACTAGTTCAAGTTCAATGCTAAACTATTCACATATATCTTCGTGTATTAATTATGAACACTTTTAAATGATATTTTTGTCTTTTTTCTATGGATCAACATTTTTTCATACTTGTGCAATCTCTCTCTCTCTCTCTCTCTCTCTCTCTCTCTCTCTCTCTCTCTCTCTCTCTCTCTCTCTCTCTTTCTCTCTCTCTCTGTCTGTCTGTCTGTCTGTCTGTCTGTCTGTCTGTCTGTTTGTCTGTCTTTCTCTTTCTCTGTCTGTCTATTCCTAGCAAATCGATGCGGTCTTTCTGGTGCGTTCGCGCATATGCACTGCAGCTTACTGGATTGCATCAAGTTAGAATTTTTACATTCTTGTTAAAAGATGATGAAAATAATTAACTTGTAGTATTACCTTCTTATCCTATCTTTTTTCTTTTTATATTTCCTTATCAATAACTAAAATACGTTGTTTGAAATTGCAGTTTGATAATTACAAAAAAATAGAATGTATTTTATTTATTATTTTTCTTCGTATTTTTTTCTTTTTTATTTCAAGTTATTTAACGATCAATAGAATTTGTTTGCATGGAAATATATCTATAAATAAATGTGTGCATAGACAAATATATATGTGCATTGGCTTTACACAAAAGATTCCGTAATTACAGATGGAAATGGTATGAGACATCGATCTCTTTGTCACATTATATTATTTAGATATGGCAAGAAGAAGGCTTATGTCACCAAGGTCTTACTTCTTTCGTGTAATTTTCCTATTCCTGATATCTTTTACTTTGGCCAGTTCATATATTTTTTTTTTCTTTTTTTATCACGTTCCAAACAATAAAGAAAAATATCTTTCCGTATTCACATGTTGTATAACATTAATCTTGATAGTTAAAAATGTTATGTTTCAAGGCCGTCTTATCACTTGATAGCTCTTTTATTAGACAGGTATAATGAAGTCGAACTAATTTGATTCTTGTAAAACTGTGAATATGGAAATTCATACAGTTTTTTGTTGTTATTTTGAGTCGTATGTTCATTTGCTTGTTTTTTCTTTTTCTTGATTGTTTTATATAATAAATTACTAATTAACCGTGAAAAAATAAAGAAATAATGAGGAAATAAAATGTGTCTTTTGTTGAAAGGTACTTACCAAGTGTACAGTGAGTGAGTAACAACACAACTGAAGCCGGTTACCGTGAAAGCATCGCTTATACCGGCCTGTCGACCAATAGGAAAACTTCGGATTCAGCGTCGACCAATCATATTCTACGAATGACGTCAACACGGACCAAAGAAAGCTCCACTTGCGGACAGATCGATACTTTCTAGGAACGTTATGGCTTGATGTACCCTTACCCGCAACGTATATAGGGTGTTAAAAAAAAATTTTTAAGCTACGTAGTAGTCATTAAATTTAATACAAAGTGCTTAATTAACATTGGAGACATTTAGTTTCGCTAATGATTTTCTATTTTTTGTATTAGTGAAGTAACACTTGTTTCTTTTCATCGTATACATTGGACAAATAAAGCATTACTAAAAAGTAGCCTAATTTTACGTCTTACGTGTTAATAGACAGAAAAAATGAATGACAATTCCATAACAAACGTTTTTATGAAGTAATTTCTTACCGACAATAAAAATGAGTTTATCCTATGTTACGTGTCATTTTAATTTGGAATAATTATTTTTGTATCATGTATATAAGATGTCTATAAAAATGTTATTAAAGGTGCAGCACCTTTTGAAATCAACGACGTTAGGTTAAGAGCAACGTACGACCCTGAAAATCTAAGAAATGACTAAATGTTACACGATAAAAATTTATTTTCATATATTTGTCAAACCCAATTATACTCTACGAGGAAAAAAATTATTTTTATTAATATAATTGTAGTAAACTATAGAAGAGTTTTACTTGTAATCAATATTATCGCATGATTTTTTTCCAAGAGGTTTTCGCATGCGCTGATATATATACATACATGCATACATATGCAAAAGGAAATACCGATTCGTAGGAAATGACCGTGACTTTTGATGGAATTCAAGGAAAACTGTTCGTATGATTCTTAAAAAGAACACAGTTATATCGACTTCAGTATTATAATTTTTTCAAAATCGCAGAGATGCAATATAAATGTTCAAGTTTCTTTTTTTTTTTTTTCTTTTTTTTTATACATCAAAGTTGGACTTATAATTAGAATTTTATTCTTGATTTGAAACAAAATCAGATGTTATTTCCAAAAAATATTTCTTTCGAAGACATAATAATTATTTCAGATAAAACTTTATACGATTAATAATCGTTTGATATCAATGAATAAAATTCTGCTTTATATCAAGCTTAATTATATATTAAGAATAATAAAAATGATGATACAATGATATGTATATATGATAAGAAAAAAAAAAGTAAAAAAAAATTTGGCCCATGGGGGGATCGAACCCGCGACCTTCGCGTTATTAGCACGACGCTCTAACCAACTGAGCTAATGGGCCAGATGTTAACTGCGTGTTCTATCAGATACATAAACGAAAATCAATATATTTTTACTGTTGTAATCGCGTAGAAAATTATTATTTTATACATATCATAGATAATTTTTCATACATAGAAAACGATTTATACACAGAATAAATTTATCTCGAAATGATTAAGCGATAAAATTTTTCCTAAAGACTCAATTGCCTCTAAATCATTGCACTTTGTATTCAATAAATTTCTTCTTATCATTGTGAAGCAATCGATAAGATTGATCAGCTTTAATCGTAATTCCTGTAGGAATAGACTTTGACTGAGCCACCTAACTATCATGGGTTAAAAGAGGTTAAACGCATGTTTGACGTTATGTTTCTGTCACATTGTTTAATTGAGAGCAATCTCAGACGAGAATGACAATAAAGTTATCAGTTTGTAAATAAAATGTATAACCCAAAAAGTATTTTTAGAAAGAAAAAAAAAAAGAGCAAGGAGAGATTAAATATAATAAATTAAAAACCATAATTTTATTTTCGGACTACCTTTAAGATTGTACATTATCTTTCACTCGAAACGCATGTGATTTCAGCTATAGTCATGATTAAAATTTGAACTATAAACGCAATAGAGCTAAGATAACTAACAATGTTAAATGTAATTAATATAACTTCTAATGAATTATATGCAAAATTATATGCAAATATGGATAATAAAAATCAAACAATAATTAAAAAAATACAATAATTAAAATCAAATATGTAATTAAACAATAATATAAATTAAAAAGTAAATTAATAATTAAATAAACTGAAAAAAAAAACAAATGTACAATTAATACTGCCCTGTAAAAATTTAATTTCACGATGATCGGTCCCTAGATGATCTAACCTGAAACGGATAAGAAGTAATAGAGTAAGAGAAAAAGAAAAAAAAGAAGAAGAAGAAAAGATAAGAAACGTGGAACGTGCCCGTGAGAAAGATAGGACTCGGAACAATGAATAAACATCTAAAAGATCATTTCACCAGATGAAAATCAGAGTACCATAAATCAGTTTAATTTTTCCCTAGAGAAAGAACGAAACCCGCCTAAGGCCCACACCCGAGGGCCCCTCTCAAGGATCCCACCCGAGGCTAACAATTAATAAAAGTTAATAAAAGTGATTCATATAGTAAATAAAAGTATATAATTAATGTATTTATCAAAAGTGTATAAGTAATAAAAGTAAATAAGGCTAAATACAAATGATAGCTAACATAAGTGCGACGGAAAAGTTTTCTGTACGTTCTCTTAGAAAATTAATTAAAAATTTTGTTATATTCAACTTTATTTATCCGTGGAAATGTAGCTAACAATTTAAAATGTAATCAATTTAACGTTTAATTGAACTTAGACAAACGAGAAATATTGTAAAGATATTGAAATATGCAGCCATTCGTTCGGTAATACTTGCGTTTTATAATTATATGTATAATTTAGTTACAGATTTTAAATATAATTAAGACATAGATTTACTACTCGACTTTAATAATAAAAATGAATAAAATATGTAATAATTCTATTCGCGTACACGTGACAATGCGAGATGGAACACGGAATATTACGTCGTCTGAGTTTTTGAAATCAGCATTATTATTAAGCAATTGAGTAACCACATAGTAAAATTAAAATATAATAAAAATAACTAATAGTTGCCCTCTTGAGCCACATTTTGTGGGGGCCTCTTCGGCATATAGCTTCTTTGTTTCGTGCCGTAACCACTACGACAGTATTCGATAACTACAATTAATGACAGAGAACTAAAACCATCGTTTACTTTAAAATATGGAAGGAAACTGATAAATATAACGCAACTCTAAACCAATTCTGAAACGAAAAATCGACAAAGCGTTTACTAGTGGTCACTCAATGCTCTTTTATTTATTAATTACAACCAATCACTCGTGCCGATTCGGACCTTTCGTCCTCGACATGATTGAGTGATCGGAGGGACTTAAAAATTAACTCACTACTTAAGAAGTTCTGCGATGGCTCCAAAACACTCGACCGCGATTTAGGTCGAAATTGAGGGTGGATGATTCGTAGTTGGTTGAAAATGAGGTAGGTCGACATCGAAGTTGGTCGAGATCCTCTTCGGTGATGCACTGACTCTAATTCGCGGTAGTTATTTATTAACGAACGATCATTGAATTTATTTCGCGAAACTTTATTATATATTATAAATACAGTCTGTGCGACTGTTAAGAAAGCAAATAACTTTACGAACAAACACTGACTCTAACGACTGCATTGGGCGCAGTCTATGCAAAAACACTTATGATTTAAATCGCGAAACACGAACGATCAAACACTGCTTCTACTCCGCGATATTTTTATTTTAGCGATGCTAACACTCGATTACATCATTGCAACGCGCGCGATCGCAATAAAGTTCTGAAACAAAAATATAAAGGAAATAATTAGTATCTCTGTTATAATATAAACCGTATAAATCAATCAACAAATATGTAACAGAGAAATATACTTACTTTAAGTCTTCGTTAATACTAGCACGAATAGCATCAGTGAAAATTTCTAAGTTCCCTCGTTGAAATCCTAAGCACAACTAAACTAGTAACTGTCATAATCGGTCAAAGGTCTGATTTTGTTGTCGTCACAGGTG